>NC_039361.1:23593215-23593588 GCF_003573695.1 Papaver somniferum | reverse complement strand
ATTAGATGTAAATCACAAGCATTACGCATCAAAAGTACTTAGACTAAGCATGCGACATCAAACAAAATCACAACTAATCAACTAAAAATCATAATTCAATTCAAATCAATGCAAAAAGTCATATAAATAATTAATAGAATTACCACAGTGATGAAAAAAGACTTCCTCCATCATCCCAGTGTTGGGGTTTAGCTCCTCGTATTAATCATGGTCTCAAAATATGTATTTAAAGCTCAAAAGATGATTAAAAGATTGAAAAGTAGTAACACAGACTGTTTAAAACGTTATACTGGCGTTACAAAGAAGCTGTTACAATGGACTGACTGTTACAGAGGGTTTGAATGTAACACAGTTGCGAATTTGAGACACTGTT
>NC_039361.1:23585266-23593205 GCF_003573695.1 Papaver somniferum | reverse complement strand
TTTTTTTTTCATGGTATCTCAATCACTTTAATTCACCCTAGCATTGGTAACAACTTGAATCGTGAGCCCCACCAAATCACTTAGAAACATATTTAAAAAGAAAAATAAAAACAGAAGTGAAAAGGACTCAACGAGATATGGCGAAACTACCATGCTATTTCTAACACCTGAGCTTTGTGCTTTTATCAATAGACTCTTTAGATGTTTCCATCTAATCAAATTGGTTCCTCAAATCCTACAACCAAAATGCTTCCATCCACCTAGATTGGTTAGTGCCATCCTTAATAGGCATAAATTTCTGGGCTCTGGAGTTTATTTATTGCAACTAAAAAGTTTCTCCCATACCCCCAAACTTAAACCTAACATTGTCCTCAATGTTCTAAAGATAAAATTAAAAGCATGAACAAGGAGAAATTGTTACCATTTGAAGCAAAAGAGATAAGGAAAGATATTACCGTGTTGCATGAGATTGGGTTACCTCCCAAGAAGTGCTAAGTTTAACGTCTTCAGCCAGACATAAGAAAGGATTAATCACCTCGTATCATAAAGTAATAGCCGAAATATCTTTGGGTCATCAAAACCAAATAGAACCATCACAAGTAAAAGGAATCTGCAACATGCCAAGAAAATTAACAAATAAAGCGCACCCTTGTCTAGTTTCCTTTTTAAGACAACTAAATCTAGCTGTGGTTCAGGTTCAGGCTCTATGAAAGGGTCTAGATAAAATATTTTCATGCGCTGGAATTCCTCAAAGCTAAGGTTTGGTTCAGGTATTAGAGTCTGGAAAAACTCAAGTAACAACTTAGAAGCACATAATAATAACCTGAATAATTGTGGATCCTTAAATTCAATCAGTTTTGACTCACACAGCTGACCACAATGAGAGTGGTGGTCTTCCTTAAACAAATGTGTCGACCCTAATCTCCTAAAGTAATTAGGTTTAGTCTCAAAACTTAATAATTGACACATATGAAACTTATACGTTCCCAAAACTAGTCGAAAAATGTTTGGTGGAAAAACAAAGTCAATCTGGATATCATAGCCTGGGTAAACCACATCAACCAGAGGATGAGTTTCTAACAACTGAACTTCCTTATGGACATCACTAGGTTCAGGAAAACGTGTATGAAGATAATCTTGTAAAATGGTTGAGGCACATATGTCAAGTCCCAAGTGAGGGACCTTTCTAATAGTTAAAGCACATGGAGAATGATAATCACCCCCAAACTTAGAGTTTTCAGTGTTTCTAGAAAGACTAGTCACAACTTCCCTAATTTCAAGGTCATAAGATTCCTGAAAATGGTCAATTGATTTTTCTAAGTCAGGTTCATCCTCACTCATCTCAACGAGTTCACTTTCTTTGTCTAAGACTAATGTTTCTAAATCGCTAGACTCTAAAACAATATTCTCAGAAGAAACTCGTTCCTCTAAACCATTATTAGCTTGGTAATCAAAAGGAAATACTACATCGTCTAAAACGGAAGTATCTCTAGTCAAATCCTCATCCTTTTGAATAGGTGAATAATTATTAAAATTATTTGGATTTGAACTAGAAACATTATCATTATTAAGCTCAATTGGAGTAACAAATTCCTGATCACTATGCCTACTTATTTCAAATTCTTCATCAACACTATCCTCATCATAATCATCATTATAATAACATGAAAATGGTTGAACCTCATCTAAACAAGTAGTGTTACCAATTTTATCCTCGTCATCTTGATTATGTGAATAACTATCTTCATTTTCAAAGGTACTATTGGAAACATTGTATTGGAAATTAAGAGCAGTTATGTTCTGGGCCTCTAACAAAATATTTTGAGTCGACTCACATGACTTCCTGATTGAATCTAAGAAAGAAAGTTCACTCGTCGCATTACTTTCGTCCATAACTAAGTTATTCATTTCTGCTAACTTACGTGTCGACTCAGCTAACTTACGTGTTGACTCTAGTAGAGAGGAATTTTGCTCGTATGACCGGTTGGCGTGTGGATAGTAATTGGGCTCACCATGGTATGGACCATAACCTTCAAAAGGCTGATGTTCCCAACCATTATTCACACTATGGTCAAAGTAGTAACGTCCATTTTGAAACTCAGTCTGATATTCGTTGTATTGTCTATTGTAATACCAGTTCGACATTCTATTGCAGGGGTGTGAGTTGTCACAAAAAATAAAACCCACTGACAGGGGATTCGTGGGTGGATAGAGTCTTACCTCCCGTACCAGACGGGCGATGAACCGTTGAAGTCGACTCAGGACACCGACTCCGATGTCAGTGTACGAACCCGAGGGGCCGAGACAGTATCGTAACTGTCTTCCTTCCCTGCAAACAGTTGATATTTAATTTTGACCCTTCCTTAGGGTTTAAAAATAATTTCCAAGAATGTCAAAAAAGTCCAAAAATAAAAATGTCCAAAAAGGAAAAGAAAAATTACAAAAATAACACCCTATTTACAGTTTCTAAAAATAAAACAAAATAACTATATACAAAATCTTCTTCTTCACTCCTTTCGGATTCCTCTTTTCTTTCCTTCTTTGGCGATGCTTTCCTTTTATAACACTTTTTCTTCCCTTGTAGTGTCGCCCCAAATCTGAAAAGAATCGAAAAATACCAAAACGCGTAAAAAAGAACAAAAAATAATAAAAATAAAAAGAAACCTAAAACAAATCTAAATACAAGTCCCCGGCAGCGGCGCCAAAAATTGATGTGTTGTAAAAGTGGTAAGTAGAGTATCGTTCAAACTCGGACTTGTAAGATTCGATTTCAGACTTAATAAAATATATACAATAAAGTTTTCACAGTATCGAGAGGTACTGAGACTCAGGATTCCACCAAATTCCATTCATGTGATTCAAATAATAATTCTAGACATTTATAGCTCAAAAGATAACACTTATAGACTCTTATTCTTTGCCAAGATAGATTTTATAAAGCATTAGATGTAAATCACAAGCATTACGCATCAAAAGTACTTAGACTAAGCATGCGACATCAAACAAAATCACAACTAATCAACTAAAAATCATAATTCAATTCAAATCAATGCAAAAAGTCATATAAATAATTAATAGAATTACCACAGTGATGAAAAAAGACTTCCTCCATCATCCCAGTGTTGGGGTTTAGCTCCTCGTATTAATCATGGTCTCAAAATATGTATTTAAAGCTCAAAAGATGATTAAAAGATTGAAAAGTAGTAACACAGACTGTTTAAAACGTTATACTGGCGTTACAAAGAAGCTGTTACAATGGACTGACTGTTACAGAGGGTTTGAATGTAACACAGTTGCGAATTTGAGACACTGTTTTTATTTGCAACGTTGTTCTTCCACCAGCAGCAGCAGCAGCGGACTCCCTGCAACTCGATCTCTAGAGCTCTGTGGTGTTCTAAAGCTCTCTGAAACTCGTCCAACTTCTCCCCAAACTCCCGATCCTATCATGGGACTCGTAGCAACTCCTTATATACACAAAAACCTAACCGAATCCGAGTATATCTCGGATTATTCTTTTCTGCCAAGTTACGGATAATGGATTTTTCCTGTTTTCTCGCGGTTTATTTTGTGTCCTGATGTGTTTAGAACTCTTCTATGATGTCCAAGGAATCATCCTAGCCATTGGTACACTTCTAATACCTCACGTAATCTCTTCCTCCAATCAACAGAACCCGTGAACCCCTATTTTTCTTGTTTTGATTAAAACTCGATTTCCAGCCAATTTGGGTACAAACCAATGATCATACTAGGCCTGTTTGGGTCCAAGGAAGATACCCACCAAGTTTCAGCGATTGAATCGCCCTAGAACTCGATCAAATCTTCTCCCAAAATTCAACAGATGTGATGAACACTCCCGCCAATTTCAAAATTCAAAAGGTGAAGGTGACCTCCCCCTTATCCAGTTTCGGTGTCCCTTTAGCACATGCCCGAAATGGGTTACCCTTTATCCATAGTGAGAGTCCGAACAACACTTTCCCCTTGGGTGCGTTTATTAATTTTTCTGGGATGTTTTCAACACTTTTCTCAGGGTTCCTCCGGGGTATTTCTGGGATGTCACTGGTACGTCTGCTACGGAGGTTCAAATGCCACGTTTTGAGCCAATTTCGCCGCAAAAGTTTATTCTCCAAAAACACCTACAAAGAGATAAAATACCAAAATAAATAGAAGAATGAGAACTACCAATATATAGAATCGAGACAAATTAGACACAAAAATGTGTCTATCACCTCTTCCTCTAGCACCTCCTCCTCCTTCTCTCAGACCGTCGTACCCAATTTCCGATCCTCCATTAACGCCAGATCCGCCTCCTCTTCGTCCTCCTTACTCACCAGCGCCACTTACACCTTCACCAACTACAATACAATCAAATCTCACTTCTAAACCACCTCCACCATCACCACTGCCAATTTTACGACCTTCAATTAGTTCTGGTATGATTAATTTTGGTTGATTTTTAATTTATACTGATTTTGTTCGATTGGTATTTAATCTCTCAATGAAAATCTTAATTTGATCAGATCCAATTTGTTTTTGAAAAATTTAGTGATTTTTCTTTTTAGTTCTCAGAGACTGTTATCCCATCGATTGGATGGAATTTTGCTCCTAACAAATGATTTAGATCTTCTTACCATTAAATCGAATTGAAATTTCTGAAAGGATACAAAAGGGAAGGGTATCTCTTTGAAGGATAAATTTAGGGGGAACTCATTTGGAATGTGGCAGAAATGATTCGTAAAAATTGGGAATTGGGTTTTATTATCGCAAACATAATCTGGGATCAGAAGATTATGAAGATAAAGCACAAAACTGCAAGAGTAAAAGGGTGGAATTCAAGACGTTCAAGATGGTAAGAAGCTTACTTTCTTTAAAAAATTGAATTCCTTGACATTTATTTTCCTTAAACTTGGTTAATTATAGATCTTTATGTTTGGACCAATTATGTTTGATAGATTTTGCTAAAGCATTGGAATCGTTATTATGTAAATTTTGGAACTTTATGATTATGACCGACATGAAAATTTTACATTTGAGGTATAATTTTCTTAGTTAGTTAACAAAATGTTAAAGTTGCGGCACTTCTTTTTTGTTAATAGATAACAAAATGTTGATTCGTTTTTTTCTTCTTAGGTTAAGTTTATCATGTTTGTGCACATGATTTGGTTTGTTTTCTGTCTGTTTTTTGTGTTTCTTGATTAGTACCAACGATGGTTCTGAATATACTATGAGTTAAAAGAAGTGGAGGAAACTTAGAATTGAGGTACCACTTACTGGGTAACAACGAAAAAGGGAAAGCACAAAACAACGTTCTTACCAGGTAAGTTGATCCTGCTCACCAATTAAACTTTCACAAATGAGTTGAATTTAGTGCAGCTTCTGTCTCTTTAATGAGACTAAAGTATATAACATTGTTGTATGCTGCTATTGTTGTATTTCTTAGGCGTTAACTAATATACTTTTATTCAGGATATTTTGCTGGCCGTACGGCAACTCTTTTAGTGGCTCTTGTTTTGGTTATAAATTCGAGAAAGCTTGTAATAAGGAAGGAAACATGTTTGCACTTTATAGGCAAGTGAAGACCTTTTCTCCCTTTCTTCTCCAATTATTCACTCTAGCTTGTATCGTTGTTTACTGTATAAGCTCCTTTATTGAATTCCTCATCCAGTTTTGTGAAATGCCTAATGCAGTTAGGTCTCCAAGTTCGTTAACAACGTGGTGGTGGGTGGTATTAGCGCTTTTGTATGGCTGCACTGTGGGTGCTTTGATTGCGTCCAGCTAATACTGGGTATCATGCAAGCACTACGCATAATCGCATTACAGGTACAAAATTATACACTATCGCATTACAGGTACAAAATTATATACACTATATAGCTAATTAGGAGATATGCTTCAAAAGAAAAGGAAAAAAAAAAAGCTAATTATATAGTTCATGAATTTAATAGGAATAGAAATCCAGGCCAATATATAGTTCATGAACTTCGATTACATTGAATCATTTAATTGTCATCTTGACTTTTATAATCTTTTCTAGATACACAACAACTCCACATATGTTCACTGGAGATACTGAAAATGAATTTGCAGGAAACCAGTTTTGCTATCATCTGTTTTTTTCTTCGTTTTGTTGAAACCAATATTGGTTTCATCTAATTTTTGATAATTTTTTTTAATTTATCTCAATGAAACCAATCTTGTTTGGTCATATGATATTTTTTTCTGTTGAAACAGGTGGTGATCGGCGGCGGTGGGGCTGGTGGTGGTCTACGACGGCGGAGCTGGTAATCCGTGGCGGAGGTGGTAATCTTAATTTTACTCTTGAGTGAGAATGTTATCAGCTTGGGATAGAAATATATACACCATCACAATAGATTTTAGAAAACATTTTGAGCCCAGAAAGTGTAGGAAAAGGAAAATTAAAACGCTCAATAGGAAATTTATGATGAAACCAATTTCAATTTCATCTAAATTTGGTGAAACCGATTTCGGTTTCATCTAACTTTTCCTTAATTTTTTTGAAATTTTTAGGTGAAACCAATGTTGTTGGTGATAAATAGTATTCTATTGAAACAAGCATTTATTTCATCTACGTTTGATCAATATTTTTTGAGGTTTTATTGACGAAACTAAACTTTTCTAAGTGATTTTTTTTGTTGAAACAGTTTTGGTTTCATCTGATTTGCTTTTTATTTTCTATGAAACCAGTTTTGGTTTCATCAATATTTCATTAATGATATAGAGATAGATTGTTTTCTGATGAAACCAAACAGTTTTTTGATGAAACTAGTTTTGGTTTCATCAAAATTTTAGTTACGCAGGTGATGGTATTGGCAGTTGTGGTGCTACTAGGGGTGGTAATGGCGGTGATGTTGTTAACATCGGTGGAGGTTGGCGTTGGTGGTGGCTAGTGGTGGTTGGATTTGTTCGAAGCGGAGACGGTGGTGGTTTTATGAATATTTGGTGGTGGTGGTGGGTGGTGGATGACGTTACCATAAGTTGTTGGTTGGTGGTGGAGGTGGTATGTGAGCTGGTCGACGGCATTGGCGGTGGTCTGCGATAATGGTGGTCGGCATCGGTGATGGTAGAGTCAATTCCTAACTTAAGCATAAGTATGAGAAGAAGGTGTGGGAGGAGGAAGCAGAGAAAAAATGTGGGGTTACCTTAATGCTTTGGAATTGCCTTACAAAAAAGAAGAAGATTATAGAGTCAATTCCCACCTTCTGGTCAACTGCGGTTGGTGTAATCTATCCTTCACCCATTATTCATTTTCTGTCTAAGATTTGGCTTCTTGGTCACAGATTACATGTTGATTGAAGTGCCTTACTGACATGTATATGCCTGTTTGGCTTGTCAATTTTATCATTTGCAGTTTCTGGGTTTACCTTCGCTTCAAAAACTCTCGACTGAAGAAGACAAAAAGGTTTGACTCTGATATGTGAACTGAAATCTATAACTTTATATGCTTATGTTTCATGATATTCCCTTTGATACATGTGATCATTTCCCTTGATTTATATATGTCGAGGGATTAGTTGTTGAAACCTGACATTCTAATCTGTGAATGTTTGACACTAACATTATGGTTTCATCTTATTTTTATGATGAAAGCAAAATCGGTTTCATCGTATTAATGATGAAATCGAAATCGGTTTCATCTAATTTTTGGTTGGTGGTGCTGGTTTTGGTCGGTAGTGGTCAACGGCGTTGGTGATCGGCGGTGGTCGATAGTGGTAGTGTTAGCTGGTGGCGTGTGGATGTCGCGGTGGAGGTGGTGGCGGATGGTGGTGGTGCTGCTGCTGGTGCGGTGGTGGTGGCGGTGGACGGCGGCGGTGGCGATGGTGGTGGTGACGGCGGTGGTGGTGTGCCGGCGGTGGTGGTGGGAGGTGGTGGACAGCGATGGTGGTAGTCGGAGGTGGCGGTGGAGGTGCAGTGGTGGTAGTCG
>NC_039361.1:23487359-23585216 GCF_003573695.1 Papaver somniferum | reverse complement strand
GAGGTGCAGTGGTGGTGGTCGGAGGTGGTGGAGGTGCGGGGGTGGAGGTGCAGTGGTGGTGGTTGGAGGCGATGGTGGTCAGTGGTGGTGGTGCGGTGGCGATGGTGGTGGAGGTGCAGTGGTGGTGGTCAGAGGTGTGGTTGGCGGTGATGGTGGTCAGGTGGTGGCACGATGGTGTGCTGCTGTTGGTGGAAATTATAAAATTAAAGGTGGGGTTGGTTTTTTTTGGATGATTTAAATTAGAAGAGTGATATAGACAGTTTATGTTAAATGGGGTTTTTGTGAAAAAATTGTTTTGTTGGAGTTTTTGTGCATGGATAGTGACACCTCTGGTGTTGTAACTCGCGGACTAAATTTTTGAACTCCCTCTTCTAACTCCACGGTCCACTGTGCTATTTTCCTTCCGTACCAAACGCTCCTCGTGAGAATGGGTTATCAATCAGAGCATTAGTAGAGGGCTTTTCGGCTTTGCAATTAGCCCTCTGCAGATCAAGAATATCAATGATCGTCCCTTTTATGTTACCATCGGTTACCATTTTAAATTATTTTTAGCATGTCTTAAATTTTTTGTGCACCCAAGTTGCCGTAACAGGCCCAGATCAAGTACAGATGCACAGAAATTGGGTGCAAAATCCAGTGCCAAATACATGCTGCTTATGATGCATTCTGAGTTCTGCTCAAAAGCAAGACAAAATCCAAATAAAAATTTTACAAAATGTTGCTTCCTGCCAAGACCAATGTGCTAATAAAACCTAGAAAACAAGAAAATTAGCTCTAGGCCTCTTAACATGTACGGACTCATCAGAACACAATCCCCTTTTGCACACTCCAGTAAAAAATTTCAATCAGTCAGAAACTAGCTAGACATCCATAAAACTGTTCTGCAGTATGGATCATTTGCGGATATCCACCTTAAAACTCAACCTCTATATACAGATTCATGACAAATACAAGCACAAAGTATAAAAGCAGATAATTACGGAACAGTGAATAACAGTATGCAATGATAATTGACATTTGTTAAAACTGTATAAACCCAAAATGATGACACTAAGATTTAAATCTCTGGACAAAAGAAACCATGACTGAACATCACGGAAATCTGAACTTATTACATTATCAAAAAAAAAGAACCAAATTATCCATACGAGTTACTATTGAGAAACAAAAACAACACAAAAGAATAATGTTTAGAAAATGGATTTGCGCACCAGTCCTTGGAACCAATTTAGAACTGGCTCCGCTTGTTTTCTGAGACCAAATAATGTTTCCTTGAAAGCAGATTCAGTAAGCAGTTAACAACAGACGCACTAGATTTTAGGACATTCTGAAATTCATCATTATATAGGTATCTCAGATTCTTCTAGATTCAACTCATTGCATTTTAGTTTTTAAGTAATAAATGGATCAAAATGTAACACATAAGCCAGTAAAATTACACCAACATTTAGTAGATCAAAATGTATTGTGCAATGATGGAAAAACCCATTCTCAGCTTCTCATCAAGTCAGCCTCCTAAATGTAAATATGAAAGTTGGAGTGAAACGGTGAAACTAATGATGCTATGATTCATACAAAAAAGAAAGGAATCAAATTCGAAATTTGACTTACCAGGATGATTAAAAACAGCAAGAACAATCGAAAGGACAAAGACGAGTACCACCAGCATCAGAATTTGCAATCCCTAGCTCAGTTTCAGAGTAGATAGTGAACCCATCATTTGTTTTCCTTCTCGGTCGACATGGTGGATCCACAAACGCGACACCTTCAGATGCCTTACTTCTCTTCATTTTCTTTGCCGAATTTTTAAGTTCCAAACTCTCTTTTTCTTCTGCCTTTTCCACCTCCTCTAACTCTTTCTTCCTCTTCTTCCTAATTGCAAAAATCTCATCAATCTCATTAGCTACTTTCTTCCCTTTTACAATGGGTTTATCCTGTTTCTCTACCTTGTCTTGCTCTCCTTTCTTCTTCTTACTTGAAGATATATCATCACCCCGTTTAGTCTTACTCGGCAAAATCTCATTGCCTGGCTTGTTCTTCTTTTCTACACTATGTTTCCCTTGCTTGTCTTTCATCTTTTTACCTGCTTTTTCAGCTGAAGCAGACTGCTTCTGCACCTTCACAGAACCTTCTTTCGGCATGGACGTTACAAAGCCCTACAAGAATAAACATTACTCAAAGTTTCAGCTACAGAAATCTCAATCAAATGTTGCAAATTCAGTCCAATGCAAAAGCAATAGTGATCCTTAATTTCTCTGCCTTCTTTACTCTATACAATTCAATCTTTCTTTCTACTCAGAACTGAACACACTATTGAAATTTCAATTCAAGTATCCGTAACATTCACTACTACTCTCGTTAGCATACAAAACCCTATAAAACTTACTTGCTTGAACTAAGTAATCACAACATACTAAAAAAAGTAAAGCTAATTAAGAGTGGCCGCATCAAGTTTTCAAATGGAAACCTTAAAAAAAAAAAACTTTTCGGTCCCAACAACAAAAAACCAAAGCCAATCTCTATAATTTCCCCAAAACCCTAAGATATCAAAACCCCGTAATAAAGTTTCAATCAGACCACTTCCCCACGAATTTAGTTATGAAACAGTAAGATGAAGAAGAAATTGAAATACTTTACCTGGAATAATTAGAGATTTAGTTCTGGATATATCCTCCTCCTCCTTCGCTTCCCTACACTGTAAAACCCTAGAATTCTTAAAAAGAGATTTAATCTCTTTGCTGTGCTATCAGGAGATTTTATTGTGTTATGGGGCTCCTACCTCATTTTGCCGTCTCCCAAAACCGGTATCATTACCCAATGACTTTACCGCTACGGACTACTCAATTATAATATAAGATGTTGTTTGATGTTTCGGCCACATCTTTTTATCTCATTTATCCAATTGTTGTTAATTTTGGATATGTTGTAACGAAAATTCATCCGAAGAGAATGACATACGACTCATCCTTAAATTCCTTACCAATTGCTCCCAGTTCGTCGTCTTATATAGGACTGTGTAAAATCTCCTCATATGGGCTTGTTGCAAAACGTCTTTTTATGACTTTTACACTAATTGCTCGTGTTTTGAATACATTCTGAATTTGATGATTTCTCTTGATTTCCATGCTTGGAGCGTTCTAATCCCGTGTAATCCTCATATTAGGTGTCAAATGTTGAAGTTGAGGACAATGGAGCCAATGATGATTCGGAAAATATGGTGAATCAAAATGATGATATTACCATTTCCGCACCTCAGGGTCATGAGAATGTTTCTACTGAAGTTATTGAAGAGAACGAAGCTCAAATCGTCATTACTTCTGGGATAGAAGAAACCGGGCCAGGAATAGAATAAATTATGATAGAAGAAACTGCTCCTGCTCCAGCGATAGAAGAAACTGTTTCAATGATTGAAGAAGTTTCTCCAATGATAGAATGATTGAGACCCGTATGGTGGTACATGAATATCCTAATGCAGGGATTGCTTTCGATCCTCCATTCAGTAACCCACTCCCACACCATGATCTAGTCGGTGGATTCAGTATTCCCATAGGTTACGTTGGCATATATCAGAAAATATGGGAAAGTTATGGTCACATCGTTCCTACCAAAGATCCAGAACGTGCATACTTCTTGACAATGCGAGTAGAAGTTATCTTGCGTGTTATAGATGATATACGAACCAGGGCTAGAAGTATTGTTACCAAAGGTGTACTCTTTGATTGGGAGTACAACTTGAGTGAGGCTGAGAAACTGGGCTTCAACTTGAAATGGTTGTGTCAGAGGATTAATATCATCAGGGATGCATGTGACATTGATGTACCTTTCTTCGGTGATGTTGTGATGGAGAAAGAAACCAAAATCGCTAAATTGACCGAAGAGCTGGAGTTGGGAAAGCGGCTCTGCAAGTATTGAAAGATGCAGAGGAGCAGAAATTTTACTTTGCCGATTTCCTTTGATTTTTCTCCCATAATCTCTTAAACCTTGAACCTCTGAGAGATGTGAGATTTTATTTTTGTTTTGATTTCTTTGATTGATTTTGGATAAGTGGATTGAGGATTTTCTTTTGGATTTGATAGGAATTTTCTTTAAGTAAGATGAACTTTGATAAATTGCTGAATTCAAACACCGAATTCAAGTATTGCAAACGTTTTGGAGGAATGGAAAATACAGGTAAAAGAAAATCCTAGAAATGCAAACTTCAGCAGCCTTGGTGTTTGTGCAAACGTCTAACACCTCAAAACGCCGAATGTCTCAGGCGTCAAAGGCTTTGAGCCAATTCTCGTGTATTATTGCCACGCTCTCCTTGCCATCCATGTTGATTAATTTGTAGTATCCACCAACTACGGACTTAGCGATCAGGAAAGGTCCTTCCTAGTTGGAGTTCTTTGCAGAATGAATATTGCACTTAGTTGCTTTGAGAACTAGATCTCCTTCATGAAACTTGTTAGGCTTGATCGTTCATGCTATAAATATTTTCTGTTGGTTCGACACTCCTCTGACAGTGGGACTGCATGCTCGTACGCCCATTGAAGTTTTCCTATTCTGCGACACATATGGGCATTCGTGTAGATTGCAGGAAAGTACCTAAGATATTCCTTTGTTATGTTTGGACATCATTTCAGCAATGAATGTCTCAGCGTTTTTTTTTAAATGATGTTGCCATATGCATCCCTAGGTATTCCTTCGTGATCTCTGACTGAGATAGGAGCATGAGTGGCTTCTTATCGGGTGGTGCCTGCAGCTCTGAGAGTCTTTAAAGGAATGATATTGACAGTCGTGCCAACATCTCTTGAATTCGTTTCCTTTGAGATTGACCATTATAAGAAGTCCCCAGTAATACATTTCTTTGTCAGTAACTTGAGGTTCATGGAGCGTTTGTGGAATGTAGATGTGTGTTAGAGCATTGCTCGGTCGAACTCGCATGCGTTTCTATCTCAAGCATGTTTGTCAATGTTAGTGATCAAAACTATAAGTCTTGATTTCTAGTCAACTATAGCTAAGGTCTCGGACTAGGATAGAAAGTGCAGTTGAGCTCAAGAACTCCATGGAAATCATCATACTAGACGAAGGACTACTCAAGGAACCGGTGGATCTTCATCGACTAAAAGGTATGTGGAGACTTGAACTTATCTATCACTTAAAAGTCTATTTAACTCCTATCTTGAGACAAAAGTCGTTTTGCTATATATACTTAGATTATACACATTTGCTATTTCGAGCCGAGTTTATCTCGCTTATCTATTTCTCGAAATATGTGTTGGTATGCTTTCGCTTTAGACAAGTTCATCTTTACCTAGTGACAAAAGTCATGACAAGTTTCAATCGCTTTGAAAATTGCTTACTTTGATGAAAAATAGTTTGTGGATAACAACTATAGAATATCAACGTCCTGTAAGAATGTTTCAAATGATTGAAATGAGAGTTTAGATTATATAACCATTGGAGGATATAAGCATTGTTGTGGAAACACATATATGTATAAGTCCTTATTCCTTGAACCAAAGTTTGCGGACTTTGTTGATCAAGAGTACCGGAATAATGGCGTGAGCCAAGTCCGCGAACTGACGGAAGTTCTCGACTCGAGAAATTCTGCTGGAGTTTGTGAACTCCGTCCGGGAACTTAAGTCCGCGAACCCAGTCCGCGAACTTGAGTAGGTTATATCTAAAAACGATGTTTGTGAACTTATTCTTATATAAACTAAGGAATGCAAATTGCAAACCGTGGCTATATAGTTCATGAACCGATTCGAGTGAATTAAATCGTTTTTGCTTCAATTGTGTCTTGTGTAGTTACATAAGATTTCCTTGCAATTGAACAACTCTCTAACTAGTTCATTTGAGTCACTTGAACTTGTTATGGTGAAGAAGAATATGGTTGATATGAAAGTAATCATATGGCTAACCATTTGGTTGACTATTGTTGAACCAACAAATGTACAAGTTTGGGTACGGTTACATAATCCTAAAAATGTGCATTTCATTTGTGTGTAACAAGCTAGTTTTCGATCTAATGGTTGAAATATATTAGCTTGAATCTAATTAGGTTTTCATCTAACGGTGAATATTGAATGCTTTGTTACCAAGCTAACGTTGATTGCAAACCCTGATTTGAAAGACTATATAAGGAGAGCTCTAGCAACTGGGAAACCTAATCCTCACACCTTCTGTGTGATACTAGTTGTGCTAAGATAGAGTCGATTCTCCTTTAACCTTTGGTTTCTTCTTCTAAACCAGGTGAACGACTTAAAGACTTCATTGAGATTGTGAAGCCAGACCGATACTACTTTCTTGTAGTTGTGTGAAATGATCTTGTTGTTTCTATCGTACGAGTATAATTTTAATAATTGGCTTGAGATTGATATCTCCGATAGGCAAGATATAAAAGAAATCACAAACACTTCGTCTCATCGTTTGTGATTCCGCAATATCTTTTTTCGCTGCGTCGATTAAGATTATTGTGAGGTGATTGATAATACTAGGCTGTTCTTCGGGAATATAAGTCTTGTTTATCAATTGGTTCCTGTTTACCTTGATTTATCAAAAGACGGAACAAAACTCGTAGGTATATTCGTGGGAGACGGATTTATCTATTACCGTAGACTTTTCTGTGTGATACAGAATTGTTTATTAAAGTCTTCGACTTTGGGTCGTAGCAACTCTTATTTGTGGGTGAGATCAGCTAAGGGAATCAAGTACATAGCATCCTGCTGGTATCAGAGACGTAGGAGCATAACTGTACCTTGGATCATTGTGAGATTGATTGGGGTTCAACTACAGCCCAGACCGAAGTTAATTTGGAGTAGGCTAGTGTATGTAGCGGCTTAATACAGTGTTTGTTCAATCTGGACTAGGTCACGGGGTTTTTCTGCATTTGTGGTTTCCTCGTTAACAAAATTCCGGTGTCTGTGTTATTTCTTTTCCACATTATATTTTGTTATATAATTGAAATATCACAGGTTGTGCGTTGTTCAATCAATTAGAATATCCGACCTTTTGGTTGTTGATTTAATTGATTGATACTTGGATATTGGTCTTTGGTACCATCCAAGTTATCTCTCTAGTATTTGATAAAGACTCGCAGATTTCTATTTGCTTGAGTATATATCAAATCGAGAGATTGAGATATAAACTCTTTGATATACTTTTTATCTAGATTGAGTCTGACTGTCTAGTTGGCTCTCTAGAAAGTATATTGGAGTTTGTCCATACAGATTGCTAAGCGAAATATTGGGTGTGGTTTTTGTACCCCCACTTTTTCAATTGGTATCAGAGCAGGCAAAAACGTTTAAGACGTTACAAGTCTTTGTTTGTAGCGATCTGACTCTATGGACAGAGGTGTTATCTCAATTAACGTACCACCAGTCTTCGATGGCTCTAAGTACTTGTGGTGGAAAATTGTTATGCGAGCTTTTCTTCAAGCACGTGATTTTCAATCATGAGTATATGTTGTTAATAGCTATAATGCTCTCGTCGTGGCAGTTGGTGATGTAAACGTTCCCAAGGATATTGGTGAATACACCCCTGCCGAGATAAATGCTGCAAAGCAAAATTCTGATGGTTTGAATGCCATTATACATGCCATTACCCCAAATCTTCAGCACCATGTGTCAAATTGCACGAGGTCTAAAGATGTGTGGGATATCTTAGAAACCGTATTCGCAGGTAACTCCAGTGAAAAGGAAGCTAGGCTTCAAAACCTTAATTCTGATTGGGAAAACCTTCGTATGGCAGATGAAGATACATTCGATGAATTTAATCACAGAGTTTCTCAAATTGTTAATGCATCTTTTGCATTGGGTAAGATTATTCCTGAAAAGGACATTGTGATGAAAATTCTCAAATCGCTGGCATCTAGATACGACTCTAAGAAGCATGCCATCGTTGAGGGAAATAACCTTGATAATCTCTCCAGAAATACGCTGGTTGAGAAGCTTAAGATATTTGATCACGAACTTTCATCCAAAAGTAAGGATGTTGCGTTCAAAGCACAAAAGGACACTAAATTACTTGATAAGAGTAAAAAAGTGTATATCTCCGAAGATGATCACTCTGAGACAGATTCATCAGATGAAGATCTTGACAAGTCGGTCTCGATGATCACAAGACAGTTTAGGGATCTTCTGTTGAAGAGAAGTAAACAGTTCTCCAGACATAAGCCTAAAGCATTAGTTAAACTTCATAATCGTATTCCTCCTAAAAACAGGGAAACAGATGAAACTGATGATGATGAGTAAAGTGTTCGTTTCTCGGACTTGTTGAGATTCGATTTTAGACTTAATATAATATGTACAAGGAAAGCTGTCACGGTATCGAGAGGTACTGAGATTCAGGATTCCACCAAATTCCATTCATGTGACTCAATTAATAACTCCAATCAATTATAGCTCAAATATTAAAATATGGACTCTTATTCTTTGCCAAAAAGAGATTTTTAAAACTTTAGATGTAAATCACAAGCATGGTGTATCAAAAGCTCTTACGTCTAAGCATACACCATCAAACGAAATCACAACTAATTAGTGAAAATCATGAATCAATTAAAATAAGTGCAAAAAGTCATAAAGAATTATTAAAATTACCACATGCGTGGAATAGGGTTTCCTCCGTCATCCCAGTGTTGGGGTTTAGCTCCTCATATTAATCATGATCTCAAAATACATGTATAAAGCTCAAAAGTTGATTAAAAGGGAGTAAAACAATTGAACAGAAAAATCGCAACAGAAATAACTGTTGCAAAGGCGTTGTTCACTATTACAAAAAGAACGATATATATGAAGTGTTGTTGAGACTGCAGCTGCGACCCCCACAACTTTGTCGTAAACACTGTTGAAGAACGATTGTCTTTAGACGTCCGTTCTTCGTGTTCTTCTTCAGCAGCAGCAGAAACAGAGTTTGATCGAACTCTGATTTCTTCTTCTCTGGCCCTCCTCAGGTTCCCAAACTCTCGACACCCCTTCTATATGACCCAACAAATCTATTTATATCAAAAAGGCCGATTAAATCTCTCCAAAATCTCTTTCTTTCTCTTCACGGCAAAGTTGCGGCAATATCTTGTTTTAGAATTAATACGCGTTTCTGAGATTTCCTTTTGATCCTAAACTCTTCCTTAGATAGATACAAATTTTTGGGAAGGTTTATAGCACTTTAAACTCTCTAAAATTCCCCAAAAAAGGTCGCACGCGCGACTTTTCATATTTTGTTGTTGTGATAAAAATCCGTCGATTTAGCCCAGTATAATCGATTTCAACACCCGTATTAGATTCCTAGACCCATAAGGAGTCTATCCTATGAAACTCAGAGGTTTAATCGACCTCAAACTCCTCCAAATCACGATTGCCAAAACTTCCAGGAGAGTTTCTATTTTCCCGCCCAAATTCAGAATTTGAACGTGAAGGGGAAAGGTTACCCCTTATCCAGTGGTCTCCCCTTATCCGCTTCTAGAGTCCGTATAACACTTGTCCCTTGGGTGCGTTTAGTAATTTTTCTGGGATGTTTTCAACACTTTTCTTGGGGTTCCTCCGGGGTATTTCTAGGATGTCACTGGTACGTCTGCTACGGAGGTTCAAATGCCACGTTTTGAGCCAATTTCGCCGCAAAAGCTTATTTCTCCAAAAACACATACAAAGAGATAAAATACCAAAATAAATACAAGAATGAGAACTATCAATATATAGAATCGATACAAATTAGACACAAAAATGTGTCTATCACAATTCTTGATGAAATGTCTGACAACTATGATTCTAATGAAGATGAGAAATCAAGTGTTGCACTTCTTGGTGAAAATATTGATTTTGATAACTGTAGAAATACATACATCAATCTCGATATTCTTTCAGAAGAGAACCCAACTAATCTGGAAGAAAAAATTGACCCATTTCTTGGAAACTCTATTTGTAATGGTGGACAAATTGTTGTTCACCACAACGCAACTTGATTGTGTTGTTTTGGAAATCTTGTCTCATGTGCCTGATCAAAAGAGACAATGATTTTGTACCTCTCAGGCTTTAGGAAAAGTTTTGTTCTTCCCTGTCTATCAACAAAGGAGGGTTATTATCGACAATTCTACTCTTTATAGGGTTGTGAGTTGGACGTGTACGAACCTGTTCAAAGGTTTCGAAACCCTACATTCCTTTGTCCTTCCTCAAAACCTCTTTTTTATCTCAAGACTACTTGTTGAGTTCAATTTGTGATTTCCTCTCACAACCCCATACGTATGGATACTCCAAGCGTGATGTCTTCTGATGGAAAAGATGTTAATATGATTGTTAAGCCATCAATCATGAAGGAAAAAGAGAAATATCCGTTATCTCCTACCTTGAAAAGAAAGAGAAGGAATGTGAGGAAGCCAAGAGCATTTCCTTCAAACTCTCAGAAGTTTTGTGATGTTCTTGAAGAGTTGAAGGAGATGCGAAAGGAGATTCAACAAATAAAGGCTTTTGTGTATAAGACTCATGAGATTCAGAAGGCCCTGGTTCGACATCATCAGCCAAGAAGGTTTATTGATATAAACTCCTACCTTAATGAACCTTATGTCCCAACGGTTGTTGACGACAAGGAGTTCGGGGACGATAAAGAATTCTTCAAAGGTCTTATTGCCTAGTAAATCTTCTATTTTCTTGTTTTTGTTAGAAGAATAACTAGAGTTTGGAATAGCCATTATTATGATTACACATAGCTATGTCCAACGTTTTCATCTTTATGTTTTTAGATTTATTGATTGAAATTATAAGTTTGTTTGGAAGATGATTTTTGCAGTATTAATCTTTATGGTTTTATACATTGCAATATTGTTATGGGATATGTGTGTTTGCGTCCGTGAACTATGATTGTCCCCTACCTTGTCAAAAGTAAAGTCTTTCGTACATTTATATGCATGTATTGATGAAAGAATGAATAGACTTTTGACAAATACAAAAGTTACGCCTATTATGTCAATTTTTGATGGAAGATAGGTTAAAAATCTTTTGTTTGTAAGGATTATGTCTATTGAATGTCGTTATGCGAATAGTGATGGAAAATAGAATGAATCCTTGTGTATTCCGCAGTATTGATCTTCCTTGATCCGTATTTTATGTATTACTATGAGGCTCCTTAAAGTGTCTTATGTTGAGCACTAAAACGGCCAAGTTGATTATTTTTCTGATTAGCTTAGTTGTTGTTCCGCGAGATACTTTATGTCGAGAATATTCAACTAAATTAATCATCTTGTTTGGTTATTTAGTTGTTGCTCCGTAAGTTTTCTTATGATGAGCATGACCAATTAAATTGATTACTTTTGTGATTAGTTTGGTTGTGTATTTCGATTAGATTAATTATGGGTTCTCTTGTGATTAATCTAAATACTTTTTAGTCTCCATAAGTTCACTTATGTTGAGCATTTTCGATTGAATTAATCATGGGTTCTCTTGTGGTTAATTTAATTAAGTATTTTGGATTCAAATTTATACTTGTATGTGATTTGTTATGTCCAAAGAAATCTTTCTTTTCTTTCGAAATTAAGGTCGCTCTTGTTGTTATTTCGGGAATGACATTTTATGGGGGAGAGTTCGTAATTGAATTTGTGCTTAATTGCCAAATCTTTGTGGGGAGTGCGGCTGTGGAATATTGTAGGGGTTATCTTGTATCTTTATAAACTCCTTGATGAATGCATTTAGCTTCGGCTTTATGATTGCATCTAAATAAGATGATATGTGTTTCTTTCTTTTGGTCATGAAATGTCTCTTTCGGAAATTTCAATAGGATCCCGTTCTTGTACCTTTGCCAATTTTATTGACAAAAAGGGGGAGAATTAATATGTAGTTCACACTACAAATACATATGGTTTTTGGATCATTATGTAAGGGGGAGTGGTTTCCATGTGAGATGGAGTATTGACTAAGGGGAAGTGATACATATCACCATAGTATTGTTGTTGAAGTTGTGATATAATTGGACTTTGACGTTGTGCAATGATACTATGACACTGTATAACAATGATTGAGAACTCTTGTTTTCTCGTTGTTATAGCTACGGATTTTCGACAACGGTGATGCTGAACTTACAACCTCTGGGATCATTGGAGTACTTGGAAGTGACGAAGATTTCGAGTAATATTGAAGATTAGACATGTGGAATAGGAGCTACAAAAGTTAATTTATTTATTTTTTGTATTCCATATGTATTGATAGTTTTGTCATTAAAATTGACAAAGGGGGAGATTGTTAGAGCATTGCTCGGTCGAACTCGCATGTGTTTCTATCTCAAGCATGTTTGTCAATGTTAGTGATCAAAACTATAAGTCTTGATTTCTAGTCTACTATAGCTAAGGTCTTGGACTAGGATAGAAAGTGTAGTTGAGCTCAAGAACTCCATGGAAATCATCATACAAGACGAAGGACTACTCAAAGAACCGGTGGATCTTCATCAACTAAAAGGTATGTGGAGACTTGAACTTATATATAACCCAAAAGTCTATTTATCTCCTATCTTGAGGCAAAAGTCGTTTTGCTATATAGACTTAGATTATACACATTTACTATTTCGAGCTGAGTTTATCTCGCTTATCTATTTCTCGAAATATGTGTTGGTATGCTTTCGCTTTAGCCAAGTTCATCTTTACCTAGTGACGAAAGTCATGACAAGTTTCAATCACTTTGAAAATTGCTTACTTTGACAAAAAATAGTTTGTGAATAAAAACTATAAAATATCAAAGTCCTCTAAGAATGTTTCAAATGATTAAAATGAGAGTTTAGATTATATAACCATTGGAGGATATAAGCATTGTTGTGGAAATACATATATGTATAAGTCCTTATTCCTTGAACCGAAGTTTGCGAACTTTGTTGATCAAAAGAACCGGAACAATGGCGTGAGCCAAGTCCGCGAACTAGCGGAAGTTCTCGACCCGAGAAATTCTGCTGGAGTTTGTGAACTCCGTTCGCGAACTCGAGTAGGTTATATCTAAAAACGATGTTTGTGAAATTATTCTTATATAAACTAAGGAATGCAAATTTCAAACTGTGGCTATATAGTTCATGAACCGGTTCGAGTGAATCAAATCGTTTTTGCTTCAATTGTATCTTGTGTAGTTAATAAGATTTCTTTGCAATTGAACAACTCTCTAACTAGTTCATTTGAGTCACTTGAACTAGTTATGGTGAAGAAGAATATGGTTTATATGAAAGTGATCATATGGTTAACCATTTGGTTGACTATTTTTGAACCAACAAATGTACAAGTTTGGGTACGGTTACACAAGTATAGAAACGTGCATTTCATTTGTGTGTAACAAGCTAGTTTTCGATCTAACGGTTGAAAGATATTAGCTTGAATCTAATCAGGTTTTCATCTAATGGTGAATATTGAATGCTTTATTACCAAGCTAACATTGATTGCAAACCCTGATTTGAAAAACTATATAAGGGAGAACTCTAGCAACTGGGAAACCTAATCCCCACACCTTCTGTGTGAAACTAGTTGTGCTAAGCTAGAGTCGATTTTCCTTTAACCTTTGGTTTCTTCTTCTAAACCAGGTTAACGACTTAAAGACTTTATTGGGATTGTGAAGCCAGACCGATACTTTTTTCTTGTAGTTGTGTGATTTGATCTTGTTATTTATATTGTACGAGTACAATTGTAATAATTGGCTTGAGATTGATATCTTTGATAGGCAAGATATAAAAGAAATCACAAACACTTCGTCTCATCGTTTGTGATTCCGCAATATCTTTTTTCGCTGCGTCGATTAAGATTATTGTGAGGTGATTGATAATACTAGGCTGTTCTTCGGGAATATAAGTCTGGTTTATCAATTAGGTCATGTTCACCTTGATTTATCAAAAGACGGAACAAAACTCGTAGGTATATTCGTGGGAGAAGGATTTATCTATTACCTTAGACTTTTCTGTGTGATACAAATTTGTTTATTAAAGTCTTCGACTTTGTGTCGTAGCAACTCTTAGTTGTGGGTGACATCAGCTAAGGGAATCAAGTACGTAGCATCCTGCTAGGATCAGAGACGTAGGATCATAACTGTACCATGGATCAGTGTGAGATTGATTGGGTTTCAACTATAGTCCGGACCGAAGTTAATTTGGAGTAGGCTAGTGTCTGTAGCGGCTTAATACAGTGTGTGTTCAATCTGGACTAGGTCACGGGGTTTTTCTGCATTTGTGGTTTCCTCGTTAACAAAATTCCGGTGTCTGTGTTATTTCTTTTCCGCATTATATTTTGTTATATAATTGAAATATCACAGGTTGTGCGTTGTTCAATCAATTAGAATATCCGACCTTTTGGTTGTTGATTTAAATTGATTGATACTTGGATATTGGTCTTTGGTACCATCCAAGGTATCTATCTAGTATTTGATAAAGACTCGCAGATTTCTATTTGCTTGAGTATATATCAAATCGAGAGATTGAGATATAAACTCTTTGATATACTTTTTATCTAGATTGAGTCTGACTGTCTAGTTGATTCTCTAGAAAGTATATTGGAGTTTTTCCATACAGATTTCTAAGCGAAGTATTGGGTGTGGTTGTTGTAACCCCACTTTTTCAATGTGTTTTCCGGACACTATATGATTCAGATCCGCGAACATGTCTTTCCTTTGAGCCTTTGACAAATAAAGCAATTCACATATGTGCTCGGTCAAGGATTGAACTACTTTTTTGACCGGTTGTTCGGATAGTGTAAAGGTCCTGATTGGGAGAGGATTCATGTGCACTCCTTCAATCCCCAATTCTCTCGTATCAGCCTTCTCTTTGAATATGCGTTTCAAGATTCTACAATAGCTTGTTGGAAGATTGACGAAACTATAAAAGCGGCAATAACGAGGATTCTCCGTTTCCTCCTCTATTGGCTCTTTTCTGACAGGAGGAAATTTCATTGCACCATCTTGGATCCAGACTTCTAATAGCTCGATCACCTCTCCAATGGGAAAAGGAAATTCAGGCTCTTGATCATTTGGCTGACGCTGCGTCGGCGCTTGTGCATTTCGAGTTTGGTTGTCCTTCCTTAATGCTTTTGTAGGATGGGATGTTGGAGGAACATTCTTATGCTGCTGCGCTTCAGCTTTCCTCTTGCTTCCTTCAACAAAATTCATGGAAGGTTGGAGATTGTATTGTTTATTGATCAGGCGCCTGTAACTTCCTCGAGTTGCTCACGGTTCCTCGACTTTTATAGCTTTTGTTCTTTCCAGTAAGTCCGGAGCAGTGGTTGCTGACTGTTTGGATGCTTCATGAAGCTCTGAGAAAGTCTGGAATCGCAGATTCTCCAGCAAAGCTCTGTAGACCGGGATCATTCCGTTGATGCACAAGTCCACTAGTTGTTGTTCATTGACATTTGGATCATGACAATCCAAAGCTTAGACTCTGAACCTTTTCACATAGTCGTTCGTATGTTCATTGTTCTTCTGAGACATTCTTCCTAAATCAAAGAGAGTAATCTGCTCTGAGACGAAGAAGTATTTCTGGTAGAAATCATTAACCATCTCTTCCCAACTAGTGATGCTCCCCGGTGCGATATTATTGTACCATGTATATGCTCGGCCTGTCAGAGACTTTGAGAATTCCTTCGAATGGACGACATGGTTGTGTTCATGTTCGCCTAGTGCTTCCAAGAACCGAGAAACATGTTCTCGAGCATTCCGTGTTCCATTATAAAGCGTGAACGTTGGAGAAGTATAGCCCTTCTGGAGAGGAATTCTTTGTGTAGCAGCAGGATATGGAGGTTGATGACGGTATACAGATGGTGTTTTGTCTTTTCCTCAATCCCCCATAAAGCGTTCCAGGTCTCCACGAGTGATGAAACATCTGGATTTCTTCACTGGAGGTTATCTGCATCCTTACGAACTTCTTCATCATCTACCACATGGATTGGAGAGACTTCAGGATCAGCAGTCGGAGATGTTTCTTTGGCTTTTCCTTTCTCCTGAGTTTTCTTTGACATCTTGTCTGTGAGAGTTTTGAGATAAGGACACAACTTTTTCTGTGTTGCAGCCATGTCAATCTGATTCTTGGAAAAAGTCTCCCGCACCTTCATGAGATCAACTATGGTAGGTGGGTTTTCTCTGATTTCTTCAGGAGACCGGTCAAAAAAAGGATTGTTTCCGACGTTGGTTTGAGAAAGAGTAGTGTCACCAGCATCGTTGTTGGAAGTGGGAGCAGTACCTAGAGTACCACCATCGTTGCTAGTGCTGGCACCATTTGGGTTAGGATTTGTAACTGAACCTGACCTAAGATCAAACATCTTTGTGAATTGGGTTTGCAACCGAGAGATTAATCTCCCACTGTGGTCGCCAATCTGTTGATGGGGAAAAACGATTTGCTGATTTTTTTAGGAAGTTGAGAGACAACTGTGCGGACGAAGACTCCTTGACCAAGCAAATTGCTTCATCTCAAACAGATGCACTGCACGGGAATGCTTTGAGTTCGAGAGATCAATCTGTAGGACTCCGGACTAAACTAAGACAATGGACGTTCCAGAGTCAATTTGGTCACAAAGAGGGAAGAGGGTCGATTTGTAGGAGGGAATCTGAGAAGTGTGTGATATCAATGGTGATCAAGGATTGTTTTTTTTTTTTGTGAATGTGTTGTAGGTTTCTGCAAATGAACTGCTAAGTTCGAATAAGTTTGAATTCTGCTCAATTAGGACAAAGTGTTGCTCACATGATGATTGTTGGTTAGACGATAGATGTTGTCTGTCTATTTCAATCGTAGATTCAGAGACTTATTTATATTGTAAGAATGTAGACACATTGATCTCCAGTAAGTGTGACGGTTTCTCTAGTGAAAGAGTGGGAAAGTGGGAAATCGTGGTTAAACCAGTTCCAGGTCGTGCAGAGACTTGGTTGATTGTGTAGAAACCTACAACACATTCACAATCCTTGATCACCATTGATCTCACATACTTCTCAGCTTTCCTCCTACAGATCGAACCTCTTCCCTCTTTGTGACCGAATTGACTCTGGAATGGCCATTGTCTTGGTTTAGGTCGGAGTCCTACAGATTGATCTCTCGAACTCAAAGCACTCCCGTGCAGTGCATCTGTTTGAGGTTAAGCAGTTTGCTCGGTCAAGGAGTCTTCGTCTGCACGGTCGTCTTTTCACTTCCTAAAAACCAACAAATAGTTTTTCCCCATCAACAATCGTTAATGAACCTTCGAGCATATTTGGTCAACGCGCTATAATTCCTACCATGCATGAACCTTCGTTCACCATTACGTATTCTTCATAGGTTATTGAGTCATTCGATCTTAGATTAAACAAATTACATTTTGGTATGCAAACATCAAATGATGAGAAAAGGATAAACATGTTAAATTACTCACTTTCTCACTACGAAAAGCTCTGAGATGATGGTCAGTAACCATTCTTCTAATTTTAAGGAACTCTCGCATATCTCCTTTGATGTAGTGGAATCTAAATGTTAAGTCTCTCCATTTCCATTTTTTGGGGTCCTTATATAGGTTAACACTCAACGACTTTTTATTCCGAAATCAATTCCAACAACCGGCTTATATCAATGTTCACATAAATCGATTTTAAACTTGCAAAACCACATAAAATTTCCTTTGGTTTAATCTGTGGATAATAGTATGCACATAAACTGAATCTATCCCAAAAATAAACAAAATAATGGAATTTTTATTTAAAAGAATCGTTCGATGTGGATGTATACATAAATCGTTTATAAGCTAAAACCTCAACTACAGTTTGGTAAGAATCAGTCTTTAGTGATGTTTACACAAACATATTCTTGACAAACAAAACTCACATAAAAAATTACATTTTTACTCAAGCTAATCGGTTTGTAAGATTTTATACATCGCCGATTCTATCGGCCTGTCAATATTCTGGAAATTTTGATTCAGAATCGGTCTTCAAAGATGTTTATATGAACCAATTCTGAAATCCTGGCAAAATTATACCCTGGTGAAAAGGCGAATCGGTCTTTTCGAAGGTACACATCTACCGATCGTATCTTAAAAACGATCGGAATTCCTGTATATTTCCCTAAATTGTACTTCCTTTATCGCGTCCTAGGCAAACATAACAATTTTTAAACTAACCAAATACTTTCATCCATTGACTGAAAAACATGTTTTAGTTCGACCAAAAAACATAAGTTAAAGACTTTAGTTTTGACATTCATAGCTAAAGACATAAGTTTGGAAAATAAGAATTCATTTATTCTTCATCTTCATTACCGTTAACATTCCCACCACGAACACCTCGGACTCGTTGATCTTAAACTCTACTTGTCTCCTATGTTCATTTCAAACAACAATATTTAATAATCATGCCAAAACCATTAACATAACCGCCCGAGAGTAACAATACGCACCAAAACATCGAGTGATCTATCTCGGTCCTAGATGAATGACCTCTCCTCTCTTCGTATCACACGAGTATGCGAAAGTTAAAGGTACCAAGCTATGTAATTAGGAGATTTAAAAAGAGGGTGTCTAACAACCACACCCAATATTTCGCCTAGCAATCTGTATGGACTAACTCCAATATGATTCTGAGAGCACCAACTAATAAAGCGAGCTCAATCAAGAAATATATCAAAGAGTTATATCTATGTTTCTTAATATAATCAGCAAATCAAACAGATAGAAATCCGTGATCCTGATTGATATAAGAAACAACTTGGACGGTATCAAAAACCAATATCAAGTGTCAATCAATTTAATCAACAACCAAAGGTTGGATTCACAATTGATTGAACTTACGCACAACCTGTAGTATTTCAATTATATAAACAAATATAACGCGGAAAAGAAATAACACACACACCAGAAATTTTGTTAACGAGGAAACCGCAAATGCAGAAAAACCTCGGGACCTAGTCCAGATTTGAACACCATACTGTATTAAGCCGCTACAGACACTAGCCTTCTACCAAGTTAACTTCGGACTGGAATGTAGTTGAGCCCTAACCAATCTCATAATGATCAAGGTACAATTGTGTTCCTTAAGCCTCTTGAACCACGCCGGATTCCGCGAACTTGATTCCCTTAGCTGATCTCACCTACAACTAAGAGTTGCTACGACGACTCAGAGTCGAAGACTTGATAAAAAAAATATGCCTCACACACAAAGTTTATTGAATAGATAAATATGTCTCCCACAGATATACCTATGAGTTTTGTTCCGTCTTTTGATAAATCAAGGTGAATAGGAACCAATTGATAAACCAGACTGATATTCCCGAAGAACAACCTAGTATTATCAATCACCTCACAATAATCTTAATCGATTAACGAAACAAGATATTGTGGAATCAGAAATGATGAGACGAAGATGTTTGTGACTACCTTTCAATCTTGCCTATCGGAGAATCAATGTCGAGCGAATCTTAAAGAAGATAGTACTCAATCACGATAGAAAAACATCAATATCAAAACACACAACTACAGATAAAAAAGTTGGGCCTGGCTTCACAATCCCAATGAAGTCTTCAAGTCGTTAACCTACAGAGTTTCGTGAAAAACCTAAGGTTAAAGGAGAATCGACTATAGTCGCAACTAGTATCACACAGGAGGTGTGGGGATTAGGTTTCCCAATTGCTAAGTTCTCCTTTATATAGTTTTCAAATCAGGGTTTGCAATCAATGTTACCTTGGTAACAAAGCATTCAATATTCACCGTTGGAAAAAAACCTGATTAGATTAGAGCTAATATCTTTCAACCGTTAGATCGAACTTAGCTTGTCATACACAAATGAAATGTACCATCATTTAGATAAAGGTAACCATACCTAAACGTGTACACTTAGTTGGTTCATCAATAGTAACCAATGGTTATCCATATGAGCACTTTCATATCAACCTTATTCATCTTTATCATAACTAGTTCAAATGATACAAATGAAACTAGTTAGAGAGTTGTTCAATTGTTTATATTCTCATAGAAGTATACAAGATACAGTTGAAGCAAAATCGATTTTGATCCACTCGAATCATTTCATGAACATTATATACACGGTTTGAAAAAGATTGCATTCCTTATTATATAAATCTATTAGTTCATGAATAAACCAATTTTAGAACATAACCTACTTAAGTATGCAAACGGGTACGCATACTTAAGTAGTCGGACTGAGTTTGGTTATGCCAGTACGCGTACCATTTTACACTTCCAAACTCCAGCATAAATTCTCGGAACTTGAACTTCCGCCAGTACGCGTACGTGTACGCATACTTAGTTCCCGGACTTCCAACAACCAACCAGTATGCATACGGGTACGCATACCATGGTTCCCGATTTTGGACTTTACACAAATGTGAATACACACTATGTTTATATCCAATCATGGTTACATGTTCTAAACCCTCATTTCAATCATTGAAACATTCTTGGAAGACGACAATAGTTGTCTCACACAAACTATTAGCTTCAAAGCAATTTTCAAGTGATCGAATGATCAATATGAAACATTCCGAGTCTACATCAAATGATTGTCTCACACAAATCATGTAAGATGTAACAAGGAGATTTTCACATGATCATCTTTAGAGTTTCGTCAAGAATAAAAGATGAACTTGGTTAAAGAGAAATATTTCCAACACATATTTTGAGAAATAGATAAGCGAGTTAAACTTAGCTCGAAATATCAAATGTGCACAATTGAAGTCTATATAGCAATACAACTTTTTGTCTCAAATAGGAGATAGAATAGATAGACTTTTGAGTGATAGATGAGTTCAAGTCTCCACATACCTTTTGTTGATGAAGTTCCACAAGTTCCCTTGAGTAGTTATTCATCTTCATTCGATGAACGCCGTGAAGTCTAAAGCTCAACTACACTTACTATCCTAATCCGAGACTTAGCTATAAGTAGACTAGAAATCGAGACTTATAGTTTTGGCAACTGAACTTGATAAACAAGCTTGAGATAGCAACGCTTGCGATTTCGACCGAGCAGTGCTCTAACAATCTCCCCCTTTGTCAATTTTAGTGACAAAACTATCAGTACATATGGATTACAAAATAAATAAACTTTGTAGCTTCTCATTAAAATGCTTGATCCCCTTTGTTCTTCAACATTACTCGAAATCTTAGTCACTTCCAAGTACTCCAATGATTCTAAATGTGTTCAACTCAGCATCATAGTTGTTGAAGATCCGTAGCTATAACAATGAGAAAACAATAGCTCTCAATTATTGTTATATTGTGTCATAATATTATTACACAACATTAAAGTTCAATTGTATCACAACTTTGACAACAATACTATGGTGATATGTATCACTCCCCCTAAGTCAATACTTCATCTCACATGAAAACCACTCCCCCTTACATAATGATTCGTAAACCAATTGTATTTGTAGTGTGAACTACACATTAATTCTCCCCTTTTTGTCAATATAAATTGGCAAAGGTACGAAAACTATTGGGATCCTAATGAAATTTCCATAGAGATACTTCATGACCAAAAGAGAACCATGGATTAACTTTGTTTAGATGCAATCATATAGCCGAAGCTAAATGCATTCATCAAGGAGTTTATAAAGATACCAGATAACCCCTATGATATTCCACAGCCGCACTCCCCACAAAGATATGGAAATTAAGCACAAGTTCAAATAAGAACTCTCCCCCATAAAATGTCACTCCCGAAAGAACAACAAGAGCGACCTTATTTTCACAAGAAAAGAAGGATTTCTTTGGACATTAACAAATCACATGAAATATGAATTTGTATCCAAAATACTCAATTAAATTAAACACAAGAGAACCCATGATTAATTTAATCGGAAATGCTCAACATAAGAAAACTTACGGAGCCGTACAATATTCACAAAGATGTAGATCATGAAACCAATATTGCGGAATATTCAAAGATTCATTCTATTTTTCATCAATATTTGTATAGAGACATATAATAGACTTAATCTTTGTAAACAAAATTCCATCCTATCTTCCATCAATATTTGCATAATGACATAATAGGCTTAACTTTTGTTGTCAAAAGATCATTCAATCTTTTATTAATATTTGCACAATGACATATGAAAGACTTAACTTTTGACCATGTATGGGACAATCACAGTTCACAGACGCAAACACACATATCCCATAACAAGTTGTAATATATAAAACCATAAAGATTAATACTGCAAAATCATCTTCCAAATAAACTTTAGAATTAAAATAAATAAATCAAAAAACATTGAAAAATGAAAATTGTTGGAAATAGCTATGTGTACTCACAACAATGGGTATTCCAAACCCTAGTTATCCTTCTTAAAACACAAGAACAAATTCTCATAAGAAGTTTCCTAGACATCGTACATCTTTCTCAGAGCATCTACTGAGAATTCCTTCTCATTATTGAAAAACCCATTGATTTGGGATCATTCAATTCCTCTAAATCTTCTGAAATATCAGTTAACTCATTAAGTTCTCTTTTTAGTCTACCCAAGGTATTCTTTGTTAGAGACAACATATGTTCGTAGTGAGCTATTTTTTCTAAAGATAAAATGATTCGAGATTTCAAAATCATTTCTTTTGTTGATGAAATACTTCATCATACCTCTAAAGTTATTATCAAAATGATAAACAGACAAGAGGCAGTTAGAGGAAGAACCTTTATCATTTGTAGATCTCTCCTTCTTCTTCCTTGAGGAAAGGATTCCTTCACAAAGATACACATTAACCGCTTCAACTGCATCCCTTTTTATGGCACCTCTAGTTACAGGAGCCATGAAACTGTATCTTTCAAAGAAAAGAGAAGTGAAGGGCATTTTGATCATAAATGAATATAAATAGACTTACAGACAACCAAACCCTAGAAGAACTTTGACCCAGTCTTGTACGGTTCATGATCCATTATTTATTCTTAACAAGAAGATATTTTCTTAGCAAAAATAAAATAAGAAATTACCAATTATACAAAACTTGAGCAACCTTGATGCAATCCTCATTTTCTCAAGTTAAAATTGAGGATGCGAACGTCACTAGAATTAGATAGTGACGGAGTGATCCGAATGCTCACATCTTTTATCACATAGTGATTCATCAAGGATTGTTGTATAAACACACTTCTTACCTCGTCTGAATCTGGTTCTTTTAGATTTCTTCTTGTTATCAGGAGAATTTTGTTGATTACTCAGAGCCAGATTCATCGTTTGCATGTCATTTCGAAGTTTGGCAATTCTTTTGTTGTTCCTCTTGAATTTCCAACACTTACTTTGAACATGACTTGCACTTCCACAAAACGAACAAATCAAGGATGATTTATTGTCTTGCTTATTTGCCTCCTGTTTATCACAACTTTCATCATCAATTATTCCAAACCGAGCTGGAACAAAGGAGTTTTTTGTGCTCACAGTTATGCTTTTGAACCCTAACCCATTTGTGTTTCCAGAAGACTTCTGCCCAAATAACATTGCTGAGATTTTGTCAGAACTTTCAGATAGCCTTTGGTGGTCACACTTAAGAGTATTAATCTCTTTTTCTTTCATAGATAGGGTCCTGGTGAATTCATCATTAAGACAGTCTATCTCAAGATCTTTCACCTGGAGTGATGATTCAAGTTTTTCGAACGAAGCCTTTAGTTGAAGGTTTTCTTGGTGAGTCTCTTCACACTTATTCAAGAATTCAAAAATCTCAGTGTCGTATTCAAATTCTGAATCAGAACTTGAGTAGGAAGAATTTCTGATGCGAGAGACGAAAGTTCACTGCACACAAAGGAAGTACACAAGGTATTGACAACCTGGTATGAGTTTTCTTGTATTGAATCATCAGAAACATTAACCAGAGAGACCTTTCTCACATCCTTTACTTTTTTTAAAAAAATCCTTGATCTTTTGTGTAATCGATGATTTATCAAAATCAACATGATTGGAACAACATTCATCAGCCCAAGACAAGTTAGAAGCTTCGCTTGTGTTGGGCACAATATTGAACGCAGAAGTTCTCACTGTGTTCTGATCAAGATCAAGAATTTTTAACTTTCCAACAAGAGTATTTATGTAAAGCGTGTCAAGGTTATTTCCTTCAACGATGACATGTTTCTTAGAATCGTATTTGGCTGGCAACGATCTGAGAATTTTCATCACAATATCCTTTTCGGAAATAGTCTTACCTAATGCAAAACATGCATTAACAATTTCAGACACTTTGTGATTAAACTCATCAAATGGATCTTCATATGCAATACAAAGGTTTTCCTAATCAGAATTTAGGTTTTGAAGCGCCTAGCTTCTTTTTCACAGGTATTCCCTTCAAATACGGTTTCTAAGATATCCCAAGCATCTTTAGACCGAGTGAACGTAGTCACATGGTGCTAAGATCTAGGGTAATGCCATGGATGATTGCATTCAATCTATCATAATTTTTCTTTGCAGCAATAATATCGACAACATCATAATCACCAATATCCTTTGGAGCAGTTATAGTGCCTACTGTAACAACCGGAGGATCATAGCCATTAACAACGTAAACCCATGATTGGAAATCAGGCGCTTGAAGAAAGGCACGCATAGCAATTTTCCACCATAAATAATTCGAGCCATCGAAGACTGGTGGTACGTTTATAGATGTAACACCTCCGTCCATAGAGTCAGATCGCTACAAACACAGACTTATGAGGTCTTAAACGTGTTTGCCTTCTCTGATACCAATTGAAAAAGCGGGGGTCTAACTATCACACCCAATATTTCTCTTAACAATCTCTATGGACGAACTTCAATATAATTTTAAGAGCACCAACTAATAAAGCGAGCTCAATCAAGAAATATATCAAAAGTTATATCTTTGTTTCTTAATGTAATCAGTAAATCAAATAGATAGAATTCTGTGAGCATGATTAATATAAGAAACAACTTGGACGGTATCAAAAACTAATATACAGGTGTCAATCAATTTAATCAACAACCAAAGGTTGGATTCACAATTGATTGAACTTACACACAACCTGTGATATTTCAATTATAAACAAATATAAAGTGGAAAAGAAATAATACAGACACCAGAAAATTTGTTAACGAGGAAATCGCAAATGCAGAAAAACCCCGGGACCTAGTCCGGATTTGAACACCACACTGTATTTAGCTGCTACAGACACTAGCCTATTACCAAGTTAACTTCGGACTGGAATGTAGTTGAGCACTAACCAATCTTATAATGATCAAGGTACAGTTGCGTTCCTTACGCCTCTTGAACCATGCCGGATTCTGCGCACTTGATTCCTTTATCGTTATCGAGATACATACATTTATTATTTAAACTTGAGGTGCTTAGATCTTAAGATATCTTGTACATCGTCATATTGGCTCGCCACTCTCGTCGGGTTGTACGTACCTTGCATATCCTTTGGGGTGAAAAATATGTCCAAAATAACATTGTTCATCACATCCAACCATCCCTCTTTCAGCAAATGCCAACTTCTAAGGGTGAAATATAATATCCTTCATCATCAAGTTGTCCAATTGGCGTCTCAACTGCAGAAATTCCTTATCTTGAGTCTTCGACTTACCGTTAAAGGAATATCTGAAAAAACGGGGTCTAACAACCACACCCAATATTTCGCTTAGCAATTTGTATGGAATAACTCCAATATACTTTCAAGAGAATCAACTAGACAGTCAGACTCAATCTTAAGAAAAGTAAATCAAAGAGTTATATTTCAATTTCTCAATTCAATCTGCAATCAAACAAATAGGAATTTGTGAGCCCGATTGAATATAAGAAATAACTTGGACGGTATAAAAAACCAATATCCAAGTGTCAATCAATTGAATCAACAACCAAAGGTTGGATTCAAAATTGATTGAACTTATGCACAACCTGTAATATTTCAATTATATAAACAAATATAATACGGAAAAGAAACAACACAGACACCAGAAGTTTTATTAACGAGGAAACCGCAAATGTAGAAAAACTTCGGGACCTAGTCCAGATTTGGACACCACACTGTATTAAGATGCTACAGACACTAGACTATTACCAAGTTAACTTCGTACTGGAATGTAGTTGAGCCCTAACCAATCACACACTGATCAAGGTACAGTTGCGTTCCTTACGCCTTTTGAACCACACTGGATTCTGCACACTTGATTCCCTTAGTTGATCTCACCCACAACTAAGAGTTGTTACGACCCAAAGTCGAAGACTTGATAAACAAATCTGTCTCACACAGAAAATTCTATTGAATAGATAAATCTGTCTCCCATGGATATACCTATGAGTTTTGCTCCGTCTTTTGATAAATCAAGGTGAACATAAACCAATTGATAAACCAAACTTATATTCCCGAAGAACAACCTAGTATTAATAATCACCTCAAAATAATCTTAATCGATTAACGAAAAGATATTGTGGAATCACAAACGATGAGACGAAGATGTTTGTGACTACTTTTCAATCTTGCCTATCGGAGATTAAATCTCGAGCAAATATTAAAGAAGATAGTACTCAGTCACGATCGGAAACAGCAAGATCAAAACAAACAACTATAGAGAAAATAGTTGGGTCTGCCTTCAGAATCCCAATGAAGTCTTCAAGTCGTTAACCTACAGGGTTTCGTGAAAAACCTAAGGTTAAAGGAAAATCGACTCCAGTCGCAACTTATATCACACAGGAGGTGCGGGGATTAGGTTTCCCAGTTGCTGTAGTTCTCCTTTATATAGTCTTCAAATCAGGGTTTGCAATCAATGTTACCTTGGTAACAAAGCATTCAATATTCACCGTTAGATGAAAACCTGATTAGATTCAAGCTAATATCTTTCAACCGTTAGATCGAACTTAGCTTGTTATACACAAATGAAATGTACCATCATTTTGATAAAGATAACCGCACCTAAATGTGTACACTTAGTTGGTTCAACAATAGTAACCAATGGTTAGCCATATAAGCACTTTCATATCAACCTTATTCATCTTTATCATAACTAGTGCAAATGACTCAAATGAAACTAGTTAGAGAGTTGTTCAATTGTTTATATTCTCATAGAAGTATACAAGACACAAATGAAGAAAAATCGATTTTGATTCACTCGAATCATTTCATGAACAATTATAGCCACGGTTTGCAAAAGATTGTATTCTTTATTATATATAAATGTATTAGTTCATGAACAAACCGATTTTAGAATATAACCAACTTAAGTATGAAAACGGGTCCGCATACCTAAGTAGCCGGACTGAGTTTGGTTACGCCAGTACACGTACGGGTAAGCATACTATTTTACACTTCCAAACTCCATCAGAAATTCTCAGAACTTGAACTTCCGTCAGTACGCGTACGGGTACGCATACTTAGTTCTCGGACTTCCAACAACCAACCAGTATGCGTACGGGTACGCATACCATGGTTCCCGGTTTTGGACTTTACATAAATGTGAATACACACTATGTTTATATCCAATCATGGTTACATGTTCTAAACCCTCATTTCAATCAGTGAAACATTCTTGGAAGACGACAATATCTGTCTCACACAAACTATTAGCTTCAAAGAAATTTTCAAGTGATCGAATGATCAATACGAAATATTCTGAGTCTACATCAAATGACTGTCTCGCACAAATCATGTACGATGTTACAAGGATATTTTCACATGATCATCTTTATAGTTTCATCAAGAATAAAAGATGAACTTGGTTAAAGCGAAAGTTTACCAACACATATTTCGAGAAATAGATAAGTGAGATAAACTCGGCTCGAAATACCAAATGTGTATAATTGAAGTCTATATAGAAATACGACTTTTTGTCTCAAATAGGAGATAGAGTAGATAGACTTTTGAGTGATAGATGATTTCATGTCTCCACATACCTTTTGTTGATGAAGTTCCACAAGTTCCCTTGAGTAGTTCTTCATCTTCATTCGATGAACACCGTGAAATCTAAAGCTCAACTACACTTACTATCCTAAACCGAGACTTAGCTATAAGTAGACTAGAAATCAAGACTTATACTTTTGGCAACTAAACTTGAAAAACAAGATTGAGATAGCAACGCTTGCGAGTTTGACCGAGCAGTGCTCTAACAGAGATGCCTCATCATTTGTCTTCGGATAGTCATCTACCTCATTTTTGTGGCACCTTATTCCTTTTGAATCATCAGATGCTGGTAAAATTTTGTGACCAACCCCAATATCATTATCGAGATACATACATTTGCTATTTAAACTTGAGGTGCTCAGATCTTAATATATCTTGTACATCATCATATTGGCTCGCCACTCTCGTCGGGTTGTACGTACCTTACATATCCTTTGGGGTGAAAAATATGTCCAAAATAACATTGTTCGTCGCATCCAACCATACCTCTTTCAGCAAATGCCAACTTGTAAGGGGGAAATACAATACCCTTCATCATCAAGTTGTCTAATTGGCGTCTCAACTAAAGAAATTCCTTATCTTGAGTCTTCGACTTACTGTTAAAGGAATATCTGAAAAAGCGGGGTCTAACAACCGCGCCCAATATTTCTCTTAGCAATCTGTATGGAATAAATCCAACATACTTTCAAGAAAATCATATCACCTAGACAGTCAGACTTAATCTTAAAAAAAGTAAATCAAAGAGTTATATCTCATTTTCTCAATTCAATCTGCAATCAAGCAAATAGGAATTTACGAGCCTGATTGAATATAAGAAACAACTTTGACGGTATAAAAAACCAATATCCAAGTGTCAATCAATTTAATCAACAACCAAAGGTTGGATTCACAATTGATTGAACTTACGCACAACCTGTGATATTTCAATTATATAAACAAATATAATGCAGAAAAGAATAACACAGACACCAGAAGTTTTGTTAACAAGGAAACCGCAAATGCAGAAAAACTCCGGGACCTAGTCCAGATTTGAACACCACACTGTATTATGATGCTACAGACACTATCCTATTACCAAGTTAACTTCAGACTGGAATGTAGTTGAGCCCTAACCAATCTCACACTGATCAAGGTACAGTCGCGTTCCTTACGCCCCTAGAACCTCGCCGGATTCTGCGCACTTGATTCCCTTAACTGATCTCACCCGCAACTAAGAGTTGCTATGACCCAAATTCGAAGACTTGATAAACCAATCTGTCTCACACATAAAAGTATGTTTGAAAATGCGGGGGCCTAACAACCACACCCAACAATTCGTTTGGCAGTCTGAGAGGATTTACTCCAATATACTTTCTAGATAATCAACTAGACAGTTAGACTTAATCTATAATAAAGTATATCAAAGAGTATAATATCTATAACTCTTAATTCAATCCGCAATTAGCAAATAGAAATCTGCGAGCCCAATTGGATATAACAGAATTATTTGAACAGTAGCAAATACCAATTCTCATGTGTCAATCAATGTAAATCAACAACCAAACGTTGGGTATTCTAATTGATTGATCTTAACGCACAACCTGTGATACTTCAATTATATAACAAAATATAATGCGGAAAAGAAATAACACAGACACCAAAATTTTGTTAACGAGGAAACCGCAAATGCAGAAAAACCCTAGGACCTAGTCCAGATTGAACACCACACTGTATTAAGCCGCTACAGACACTAGCCTACTACCAATTAACTTCAGACTGGACTGTAGTTGAACCCTAATCAATCTCACACTGATTTAAGGTACAGTTGCGCTCCTTACGTCTCTGATCCTAACATGATACTACGAACTTGATTCCCTTAGCTGATCTCACCCACAATTAAGAGTTGCTACGACCCAAAGTCGAAGACTTGATAAACAAATATGTCTCACACTGAAAAGTCTATAGGATTGAATAAATCTGTCTCCCACAGAAATACCCAGGAGTTTTTGTTCCGTCTTTTCATAAATCAAGGTGAACATGAACCAATTGATAACCGGACTTGTATTCCCAAAGAACAACCTAGTATTACTAATCACCTCACAATAAACTTAATCGACTAGAGAAACAAGTTATTGTGGAATCACAAACGATCATGCGAAGGTGTTTGTGACTACTTTTCTATCTTGCCTATCGGAGATATAAATCTCTATCCAATTTTAAAATTGCACTCAATCACGATAGAAACAACAAGATCAGCTCACGCAACTACAAAGACAATAGTTGGGTCTGGCTTCACAATCCCAAAGAAGTCTTCAAGTCGTTAACCTACAGGGTCTCGAGAAGAAACCTAAGGTTAAAGGACAATCGACTCTAGTTATGCAACTAGTAACACACAGGAGGTGTGGCGATTAGGTTTCCCAGTTCCCAGAGTTCTCTTTTATATAATTTTCAAATCAAGGTTTGCAATCCAAGTTACCTTGGTAACAAAGCATTCAATATTCACCGTTAGATGAAAAACCTGATTCAACCAAGCTAATATCTTTCAACCGTTATATCAAACTTAGCTTGTTACACACAAATGAAATGTACCCTCATTTAGGTTTATGTAACCGTACCCAAACGTGTACACCATGTTGGTTCACAAATAGTTAACCGAGGTTAGCCATATGATTACTCTCATATCAACCTTATTCATCTTAACCATAACTAGTTCAAATGACTCAAATGAAACTAGTTAAAGAGTTGTTCAATTGTTATATTCTCGTGCATTTATACAAGAACACAATTGAAGCAAAATCGGTTTGATTCATTCGAATGAATACATGAACATTATAGCTACGGTTTGCAAAGATTGCATTCCTTATTAATAAATGTTTTAGGTTCATGTACAACCGATTTTAGAAAGTAACCTACTTAAGTATGTGTACGGGTATGCGTACTTAAGTAACCGGATTTGAGTTTGTTTTAGTTTTCAAACTCAGCAGAAATTCACGGGCGTGAACTTTCCGCCAGTATGCGTACGGGTACGCATACTTTAGGTAACCGGATGAGTTTGGTTTTGGTTTTCAAACTCAGCATAAATTCACGGACGTGAACTTCCACCAGTATGCGTACCGGTACGCATACTTACCCAGTCTCCTACAACCTTTTTGTATACACACAAGTATGCATACTTTAGGCTCCCGGTTTTGGACTTATGCACTATTGTGCGAACACACTATGCTTATATCCAAAGATGGTTACAAGATTCTAAACTCTTTATTTCAATCATTGAAACATTCTTCTATAATGACAATACCGTTTTCACACACTATTAGCATCAAAGCAATTTTCAATATACTGAAATAATCATTATCGAAACATTCCAAGTCTTACACCAAATGATTGTATCACACAAGCCATGTAATATGTTACTCGGCAATTTTCTCATGATATAAGATGAACTTGGTCGAAGCGAAAGCTTACCAACACATATTTCGAGAAATATGTAAGTGAGATATACTCAGCTCGAAATCTCAAATGTGTATAGAGAAAACTATATCGTAACACGACTTATGTCTCAATATAGGAAATAGAGTAGAAATAGACTTTCCAAGTGATAGATGAGTTTAAGTCTCCACATACCTTTTGTCGATGAAGTTCCACAAGCTCTCCTTAGTAGTTCTTCGTATTCAAGTGATAAACGTTGTGAAGTCTAAGCTCAACTACACAAACTATTTCCTAGTCCGAGACATCTATAAATAGGCTAGAAATCAAGACTTATAGTTTTTATCACTAACGTTGACAAACATGCTTGAGATAGCAACGCATGCGAGTTCGGCCGAGAAGTGCTCTAACAATCTTCCCTTTTGTCAATTTTAGTGACGAAACTATCAATACATATGGATTACAAAATAAATAAAAATTGTAGCTTCTCATCCAAATGCTTAATCTCCTTGGCATCTTCAACGCGACTCGAAATCTTTGTCACTTCCAAGTACTCCATGATCCTAAAGGTTGTAAGTTCAGCATCATAATTGTTGAAGATCCGTAGCGATAACAATGAGAAAACAAAGTGCTCTCAATCATTGTTATACAGTGTCATAGTATTAGGTTTTCCCTATTTCCCACCCCCAATTTTCCTATTTCCAATCCCCTCACAATTTTTATAACAATTCTACTTTTCAATTTTGATTTCTCCTATTTACCACCTATAAAAGTCAAATATGCATGACCATGACTATTAACGCTTTCATTTTCTTTTTTCTTTGCTTCTTCTTCGTTGGTGTCCCATTTTCATTAAACAAAACAATTAAAAATTCATCAAGTTAAAAACCCAAGACTATATTGGATCTCTAATCAATTTAATATATATCTCTTCCTTTTCGCTTTCTCATTTTTGTTCTGATTCTCTTGACAACATTTTGATTTTGATTTTCCAGTAGTCGGATACAAATTCAGCTTCCGTAGTCAACATTGAAGTAACTCATTGTGTTTAATCAGAAACAATACTGTGTATGTTATAGAGGTTAAATCCAAATGATCTAACATGCGCAATTAAATTCAACCAATCTACACTCAAATACAAACAACACTCTTTACACCACACCACTTTTTGTAGGCTCTGATCTATCAACCATACATATACACAAGTTCGATATGTATTTTGGAAACCATTTGTACTAGTTCAATTATTTTTTTGCTGTTCTCACGTGTAAAATTGAGATTAACATTATTTGATGTTTTTAGACACATGATGTGAATCAGACATGAATATTATGCCGTAGACGACGAACAGGAAATCTTTTTCCTGGACAGTTAGACATTTCTATGTTTTCCGCACCATTTGCGAAAAGTGTAATATTAGCGAGATTACCATTCGTTCCCAAAGAACTCTATCATGTATACCACTGCACTCTTCCACCGTTGTTGATTATTTATCATCGTTTGGGTATAGATACGAAGGTTGCAAGGAGATGATAAATAAAATTCATTGTCTGAATTACAGTGTATGTTGTGATAACACATGGTGTACTCCGATGTGAATGCATGCTATGGAAATTTAGAGAGGGAATGACAAATCCCAAGGCGGTGGTGGATTACGGAGGTGGGGAGGAAGATGTATTGGTCGGTGGTGGAGATGGAGAACAAGTTGTCCATAAATTAGGTTTTCATCGTTTGATTGTTGGGTGATTTTATTGGTGGGTAAAAATAAAAAGTCAAAGGTATGGTATTTAGGATAAATGATATTTTAAATGGGTGGTACATAGGAGAATTGGGGATGGGAATTTATGTGGATGGGAAATAGGAAAAGTAGGGATAGGAAATAGGAAAAACCTAGTATTATTATACAGCATCAAAGTTCAATTGTATCACAACTTTGACAATAATACTATGGTGATATGTATCACTCCCCCTTAGTCAATACTTCATCTCTGCATGAAAACCACTCCCCCTTACATAATGATCCAGAAACTATATGTATTTGTAGTATCACAGTACACATTGATTCTCCCCCTTACATAATGATCCGGAAACCATATGTATTTGTAGTATTACACTACACATTAATTCTCCCCTTTTTTGTCAATATAAATTGGCAAAGGTACGAAAACTAGTGGGATCCCCATGAAATTTTCATAGAGATATTTCATGACCAAAAGAGAATACTATATCAACTTATTTAGATTCCATCATAAAGCCGAAGCTAAATGCATGCATCAAGGAGTTATAAAGATACAAGATAACCCCTATAATATTTCACATCCGCACTCCCCACAAATATTGGGCAATTAAGCACAAGTTCAAAAAGAACTCTCCCCCATAAAATGTCATTCCCGAAAGAACAACAAAAGCGACCTTACTTTCACAAGAAAAGAAAGATTTATTTGGACATAACCAAATCACATGAAAATATGAATTTGAATCCAAAGTATTCAATTGAATTAACCATAAAAGAATCCATGATTAATCCTATCGAAATGCACAACTAAATTAACCACAAGAAAACCCCATGATTAATTCAATCGGAATTACACAACTAAATTAACCACAAGAAAGTAATCAATTCAATCGTTCATGATCATCATAAGAGAACTTACGAAGCAACAACTAAACTGACCACAAGAGAATGATCAATTCAATTGGTCATGCTCAAACATTAGAAAACTTATGGAGCAACATAGTATATGCACAAAAATGTGGATCGGAGATTGACCAATATCGCGAAATAGACAAGGATTCATTATATTTTCTATCACTATTTGCACAATGACATACAATAGACTTAATCCTTGTAAACTAAAGTTTTATCCTTTATTCCATCAAAACAATGATATAAAAGGAATTAATTTTTTTAAATTCAAAAGTTCATTCTATCTTCTATCAATACTTTCGTACCGACGTAATAGAGATAACTTTTGAACAAGTATGGGAAGTCACAGGTTCACGGACGTAAAAAACATATCCCATAACATTTTGTAATATATAAAATCATAAAGATTAAAATTGCAAAAATCATCTTCCAAATAACTTAGAATTTAAATAAATAATTATAAAAACATTGAAGATGAAAATTGTTGGACATAGCTATGTGTACTCACAATAATGGTTATTCCAAACCCTGGTTATTCTTCTAAAAACATAAAAAGAAGATTTACTAGACAGAATCAGAGTTCTTTGAGAAACTCATACCTTTCAAAAAATCCATCATGGAAGGTATCACTGATTTCCTTTATTCTCTTGACCGTAGACACACCATGTTTGTGAGTTAGAACACAAACTTTACGATCAACAACCCGAGCAAGTTGTCTAGATTTGACACAGTCCATGATGAGCTTCTTCTGATTTCGTATCAGAATATTTTGATTTGCAAGGATTTTGGCCTGACCGTCTAAGAGTTGGTTTATTTGCAGTTGAAGATTTGCAAACTCGACCTTTGAATCGTTCTGAAAACAAGTTAAATCCTTGACAAAATCATCAATCCAGGAGTTGTTCTCCTTCCTTGCAAGAATCTTCTTCAGAACCATTTCTTGAAACAAATCGCGTTCTTTAGTGTCTTCCTCCATGTCAAGATGCACAATCTCTTGAGATTTTGCAGAGTTCTCCATATAATTTTTGTTAGGGATGGAGAAAACATACACACACACACATATATATATATATATATATATATATATATATATATATGTGTGTGTTTGTGTTTGTAAACAGAAGAAGGAAACTCTTGTTATGGAAACCCTCTGAACTCACTAAAGGAGGACACGTTCATGGACCGGTCAGCAGAAAGAACACAAATATCAAAAACTATTGTACAACACACTTGAGCATTCCTAAATTATCATCCTTACAGCTCCCAAGATAGATACAAGGATAAAAATACCTGGAATCAGGTGGTAGAGTGAGAAGTAATCTCACTACGATCATTGAGGAAAGAGTTGTAAACATCATCAGAATGTTTAACCTTTGTGTTCCTTGCCTTTCTTCGGTTGACTTTCATCCCAGATGAGTAGGACACAACCTGTTTAACATATCCATCAGAAGGATTTTTCTGAGGACAAAATCTAAGACCTCTTGAGATTGGTTCAAGAGGATCAGGATTTAGAGAAATGCATTTCATAGACTTTGATTTACCATACTCATTTTCATACACACGGGGAATGTGTTCATTAGTGGCATAAGAATTTATACCATTGAGATGAACATGTAACCTGTGACGATTTCTCGAAAGGGAATCATTTTTATAAGAGTTATGGTTTTATGTAGATAAGAATTTCTCTGTAGATGTCCTCAGACGATCTACTCCATTGACAGTAGAAAGAAGTAATTTATGTAGAACAAAAATCTATTTCTTTCTGGCAAAACAATGAAGAGCATAGTGATTCTTTTTCCCACAGAAGGAACAACATCGTGGATTAGAGACATGATTTCCTTGACCCAAAACTTCTCCCTGCACATGCAACTTTTGCAAGTGCTTCACCGTAGGTAATTCCTTGGAGGAATTTTTCTTTACGCTCAGTAAAACCTTGTGAGTGTCAGGAGAAGGTGTGGAGGATGACTTAATCATCAAGACAGAGTTTTCCTTTTTCAAGGTGTTACACTGTTCTCGGGCAAGTTGAAGAGATGCAACAAGTTTCTTCTTTTCAACACGATAATGAGCCTTGACCAAATGCTTTTCTCTAATTGAGTCTTCTCTAACAGTATCTTCATGATTAATCTTTTCATGCTGTAGAGTAGTTTCTTGAACCAGTTGTTCGATGTAGTTAGAGAGAGATTCAATGAAGATGTAGCATTCACGTTCCCTTTCAAGAGATTTCTCAAATTCATCAATAAGCTGATCATTATTTTCTTCAAGATTCTTAATTTTAGAAGCTTGAAGATCAGCACAATTTTTTTTAAATCTGGTGAATTCCATTTCAGATTCTGACATAAGTTCACATAACTTGTTTTTCCCTCGGGATTCGGAAGAATCTACTAAGGAGCTATCCTTTGAGGTAGACCCAAGTTTTTTGTAATTAGAATCTTCGGAAAACATATCAATATGCGTTATTTTGTGAGATACTTCTTAGATCCCCAGAATACAGATTGCTGCAAACACAGACTTATAAGGTCTTTAATGTGTTTTCCTGCTCTGATACCAATTGAAAATGCGGGGGTTTATAAACCACACCCAACAATTCGTTTGGCAATCTGGGAGGACTTACTCCAATATACTTTCTAGGGGATCAACTAGACAGTCAGACTCAATCTAGAAGAAAGTATATCAAAGAGTTTAATATCTCTAACTCTTAATTCAATCCGCAATTAGCAAATAGAAATATGCGAGCCCGATTGAATATAAGAGAATTACTTGAACGGTACCAAAGACCAATGTTCAAGTGTCAATAAATGTAAATCAACATACAAAGGTTGAATATTCTAATTGATTGATCTTAACGCACAACCTGTGATATTTCAATTATATAACAAAATATAATGCGTAAAATAAATAACACAGACACCAGAATTTTGTTAACGAGGAAACCACAAATGCGGAAAAACCCCGGGACCTAGTCCAGATTGAACACCACACTGTATTAAGCCGCTACAGACACTAGCCTACTACCAATTAACTTCGGACAGGACTGTAGTTGAACCATAATCAATCCCACACTGATTCAAAGTACAGTGGCACTCCTTACGTCTCTGATCCCAGCAGGATACTACGCACTTGATTCCCTTAGTTGATCTCACCCACAACTAAGAGTTGCTACGACCCAAAGTCGAAGACTTGATAACCAAATCTGTCTCACACAGAAAAGTCTATAGGATTGAATAAATCTGTCTCCCGCGGAAATACCCAGGAGTTTTTGTTCCGTCTTTTGATAAATCAAGGTGAACAGGAACCAATTGATAAACGGGACTTATATTCCCGAAGAAAAACCTAGTATTATCAATCACCTCACAATAATCTTAATCGATTAACGAAACAAGTTATTGTGGAATCACAAACGATGAGACGAATGTGTTTGTGACTACTTTTCTATCTTGCCTACCGGAGATATAAATCTCAAGACAATTTTACAATTGCACTCAATCACGATAGAAACAACAAGATTAGATCACGCAACTACAAAGAGAATAATTGGGTCTGGCTTCACAATCCCAATGAAGTCTTCAAGTCGTTAACCTACAGAGTCTCGAGAAGAAACCTAAGTTAAAGGACAATTGACTCTAGTTATGCAACTAGTAACACACATGAGATGTGGGAATTAGGTTTCCCAGTTTCTAGAGTTCTTCTTTATATAGTTTTCAAATCAGGGTTTGTAATCCAAGTTACCTTGGTAACAAACATTCAATATTCACCGTTAGATGAAAAATTTGATTCAACCAAGCTAATATCTTTCAACCGTTAGATCAAACTTAGCTTGTTACACGCAAATGAAATGTACCCTCATTAGGTTTATGTAACCGTACCCAAACGTGTACACCATGTTGATTCACAAATAGTTAACCAAGGTTAGCCATATGATTACTCTCATATCAACCTTATTCATCTTAACCATAACTAGTTCAAATGACTCAAGTGAAACTAGTTAAAGAGTTGTTCAATTGCTATATTCTCATGGATTTATATAAGAACACAATTGAAGCAAAATCGTTTTGATTCACTCGAATTAATACATGAACATTATAGCCACGGTTTGCAAAGATTGCATTACTTACTGATAAATGTGTTAGGTTCATGTACAACCGATTTTAGAAAGTAACCTACCTAAGTATGTGTACGGGTATGCATACTTAAGTAACCGCATTTGAGTTTGTTTTACTTTTCAAACTCAGGAGAAATTCACGGATGTGAGCTTTCCGCCAGTATGCGTACGTGTACATGTACTTTAAGTAACCGGATGAGTTTGGTTTTGGTTTTTAAACTCAGCAGAAAATTCACGGACGTGAACTTCTGCCAGTTTGCGTACGGGTATGCATACTTACCCAGTCTTCTACAACCTTTTTGTTACACACAAATATGCATACTTTAGGCTCCCGGTTTTGGACGTATACAGTAATGTGTGAACACACTATGCTTATATCCGAAGATGGTTACAAGATTCTAAACTCTTTATTTCAATCATTGAAACATTCATCTATAATGACAATATCCGTTTTCACACACTAAACTCTTTGATTTACCAGACTTATTTTCATACACACAGGGAATGTGTTCATTAGTGGCATAAGAATTTATACCATTGAGATGAACATGTAACCTGTGACGATTTCACGAAAGGAAATCATTTTTATAAGAGTTCTGGTTTTCTGTAGATAAGAATTTCTCTGTAGATGTCCTCAGACGATCTACTCCATTAACAATAGAAAGAAGCAATTTATGTAGAACAGAAATTTGTTTCTTTCTGGCAAAATAATGAAGAGCATAGTGATTCTTTTTACCACAGAAGGAACAACATTGTGGATTAGAGACATGATTGACTTGACCCAAAACTTCTCCCTCCACATGCAACTTTTGCAAGTGCTTCATTGTAGGTAATTCCTTGGAGGAATTTTTCTTTACGCTCGGTAAAACCTTGTGAGTGTCTGGAGAAGGTGTGGAGGATGACTTAATCATCAAGACAAAGTTTTCCTTTTTCAAGGTGTTACACTGTTCTCGGGAAAGTTGAAGAGACGTAACAAGTTTCTTCTTTTCAACAAGATAGCTGTTTATTTCTGATGAATGAGCCTTGACCAAATGCTTTTCTCTAATGGAGTCTTCTCTAACAATATCTTCAAGAATAATCTTTTTACGTTGTAGAGTAGTTTCTTGAACCAGTTGTTCGATGTCGTTAGACAGAGATTCAATGAAGATGTAGAGTTCACATTCCCTTTCAAGAGATTTCTCAAATTCATCAATAAGTTGATCATTGTTTTCTTCAAGATTCTTAATTTTAGAAGCTTGAAGATCAGCACAATTTTTTAAAAATCTGGTGAGTTCCATTTCAGATTCTGACATAAGTTCACATAACTTGTTTTTCCCTCGGGATTCGTAAGAATCTACTAAGGAGTTATCCCTTGATGCAAACCCAAGTTTTTTTTAATTAAAATCTTAGGAAGACATATTAATATGCATCATTTTGTGAGATACTTCTTAGGTCCTCAGAATACAGATTGCTGCAAACACAGACTTATAAGGTCTTTAATGTGTTTGCCTGCTCTGATACTAATTGAAAATACGGGGGTCTAACAACCACACCCAACAATTCGTTTGGCAGTCTGAGAGGACTTACTCCAATATACTTTCTAGAGAATCAACTAGACAGTTAGACTCGATCTAGAATAATGTATATCAAAGAGTTTAATATCTATAACTCTTAATTCAATCCGCAATTAGCAAATAGAAATATGCGAGCCCAATTGAATATAACAGAATTATTTGAACGGTACCAAAGACCAATTTTCAAGTGTCAATCAATGTAAATCAACAACCAAAGGTTGGATATTCTAATTGATTGATCTTAATGCACAACCTGTGATATTTCAATTATATAACAAAATATAATGCGGAAAAGAAATAACACAGACACCAGAATTTTGTTAACGAGGAAACCGCAAATGCAGAAAAACCCCGGGACCTAGTCCAGATTGAACACCACACTGTATTAAGCCGCTACAGACACTAGCCTACTACCAATTAACTTCGGACTGGACTGTAGTTAAACCCTAATCAATCTCACACTGATTCAAGGTACAGTTGCGCTCCTTACGTCTCTGATCCTAACAGGATACTACGCACTTGATTTCCTTAGCTGATCTCACTCACAATTAAGAGTTTCTACGACCCAAAGTCGAAGACTTGATAAACAAATCTGTCTCACACTGAAAAGTCTATAGGATTGAATAAATCTGTCTCCCACAGAAATACCCTGGAGTTTTTGTTCTGTCTTTTCATAAATCAAGGTGAACATGAACCAATTGATAAACCAGACTTATATTCCCGAAGAACAACCTAGTATTACTAATCACCTCACAATAAACTTAATCGACTAGCGAAACAAGTTATTGTGGAATCACAAACGATGATACGATGCATAAGGGTATGCGTACTTAAGTAACCAGATTTGAGTTTGTTTTAGGTTTCAAACTCATCAAAAATTCACGGACGTGAACTTTCCGCTAGTATGCTTGCGGGTTCGCGTACTTTAGGTAACCAGATGAGTTTGGTTTTGTATTTCAAACTCAGCAGAAATTCACGGACGTGAACTTCCGCCAGTATGCGTACGGGTACGCATACTTACCCAGTCTCTTGCAACCTTTTTGTATACACACAAGTATGCATACTTTAAGCTCCCGGTTTTGGACTTATGCACTATGTGCGAACACACTATGCTTATATCCAAAGTTTACAAGATTCTAAACTCTTTATTTCAATCATTGAAACATTCTTCTATAATGACAATAGCCGTTTTCACACACAATTAGCATCAAAGCAATTTTCAATATACTGAAATAATCATTATCGAAACATTCCAAGTCTTACACCAAATGATTGTATCACACAAACCATGTAAGATGTTACTCGGAAATTTTCTCATGATATAAGATGAACTTGGTCGAAGCGAAATCTTACCAACACATATTTCGAGAAATATGTAAGTGAGATATACTCAGCTCGAAATCTCAAATGTGTATAGAGAAAACTATATCGTAACACGAATTATGTCTCAATATAGGAGATAGAGTAGAAATAGACTTTCCAAGTGATAGATGAGTTTAAGTCTCCACATACCTTTTGTCGATGAATTTCCACAAGCTCTCCTTAGTAGTTCTTCGTATTCAAGTGATAAACGTCGTGAAGTCTAAGCTCAACTACACAAACTATGTCCTAGTCCGAGACATCTATAAATAGGCTAGAAATCAAGACTTATAGTTTTGATCACTAACATTGACAAACATTCTTGAGATAGCAACGCATGCGAGTTCGACCGAGCAGTGCTCTAACACTATTGAATAGATAAATCTGTCTCCCACAGATAAACCTATGAGTTTTGTTCCGTGTTTTGATAAATTAAGGTGAACAGGAACCAATTGATATACCAGACTTATATTCGCGAATAACATCCTATAAATATCAATCACCTCACAATAATCTTAATCGTATGGTTACGAAACAAGATATTGTGGAATCACAAACGATGAGACGAAGATGTTTGTGACTACTTTTTATATTGCCTATCAGAGACTAAATCCCGACAAATCTTAGAGAAGAGAGTACTCAATCACGATAGAAAACAGCAAGATCATAACACGCAACTATAGAGAAAATAGTTGGGTTTGGCTTCACAATCCCAATGAAGTCTTCAAGTCGTTAACCTACAGGGTTTTGGAAAAAAATCTAAGGTTAAAGGAGAATCGACTCTAGTCGCAACTAGTATCACACAAGAGGTGTGAGGATTAGGTTTCCGAGTTACTAGAGTTCTCCTTTATATAGTCTTCAAATCAGGGTTTGCAATGAATGTTATCTTGGTAACAAAGCATTCAATATTCACCGTTAAGTGAAAACCTGATAAGACTCAAGCTAATATCTTTCAACCGTTAGATAGAACTTAGATTGTAACACAAAATTGAAAAGTGACTTCATTTAGATATGAGTAACCGCACCTAACCGTGTACACCTTTGTTGGCTCAACAATAGTTAGCTGAAGTTATCCATATGAACACTTTCATATCAACCTCATTCATCTTAATCATAACTAGTTCAAATGACTCAAATGAAACTAGTTCGAGAGTTGTTCAATTGTTTATATTCTCATAGAAGTATACAAGACACAATTGAAGCAAAATCGATTTTGATTCACTTGAATCAAATCATGAACACTATAGCCACGGTTTGCAAAAGATTGCATTCTTTATTATATAAATGTATTAGTTCATGAACAAACCGATTTTAGAACATAATCCACTCAAGTATGCAAACGGGTATGCATACCTTAGTGGCCGGATTAAGTTTGGGTTCGCCAGTGTGCGAACAAGTACGCATACCACCAAACTCAGTAAAGTCTCGGAACTTGAACCTCACGCCAGTACGCTTACCGGTATGCGTACTTAGTTCCCGGACCTCTACTAAACCAATCAGTACGCATACGGGTATGCATACCATGGTTCCCGGACTTGGATCACATATATGAAAGTACGCATACTGTCCTTATATCCAATTGTTCTGAACTCTCATTTCAACCATTGAAACATTCTCGGAAGACAACAATAGCTGTCTCACACAAACTATTAGCTTCAAAGCAATTGTTAAGTGATCGAATGATCAATACGAAACATTCCGAGTCTACATCAAATGACTGTCTCACACAAATCATGTAAGATGTTACCAGGCGATTTTCACATGATCATCTTTTGACTTTAGTCAAGAATATAATATGAACTTGGTTAAAGCGAAAGCTTACCAACATATATTTCGAGAAATATGTAAGCGAGTTAAACTCAGCTCGAAATATCAAATGTGCATAATTGAAGTCTATATAGCTATACGACTTTTGTCTCAAATAGGAGATAGAGTAGATAGACTTTTGAGTGATAGATGAGTTCAAGTCTCCACATACCTTTTGTTGATGAAGTTCCACAAGTTCCCTTGAGTAGTTCTTCATCTTCATTCGATGAACGCCGTGAAGTGTAAAGCTCAACTACACTTACTATCCTAATCAGAGACTTAGCTATAAGTAGACTAGAAATCGAGACTTATAGTTTTGGCAACTGAACTTGATAAACAAGCTTGAGATAGCAACGCTTGCGATTTCGACCGAGCAGTGCTCTAACAATCTCCCCCTTTGTCAATTTTAGTGACAAAACTATCAATACATATGGATTACAAAATAAATAAACTTTGTAGCTTCTCATCCAAATGCTTGATTTCCTTGGTTCTTCAACATTACTTGAAATTTTCGTCACTTCCAAGTACTCCAGTGATTCTGAACGTGTTCAACTCAGCATCATAATTGTTGAAGATCCGTAGCTATAACAATGAGAAAACAGTTGCTCTCAATCATTGTTATACAGTGTCATAGTATTATTACACAGCATCAAAGTCCAATTATTTCACAACTTCGACAACAATACTATGGTGATATATATCACTCCCCCTTAGTGAATACTTCATCTCACAAGAAAACCACTCCCCTTACATAATGATCCGTGAACCATATGTATTTCTAGTGTGAACTACACATTAATTCTCCCCCTTTTTGTCAATATAAATTGGCAAAGGTACGAAAACTAGTGGGATCCTAATGAAATTTCCATAAAGATACTTCATGACCAAAAGAGAACATATCAACTTTGTTTCGATGATTTCACATAGCCGAAACCAGTGTATTCATCAAGGAGTTTATAAAGATACAAGAAAACTCCTACAATATTCCATAGCCGCACTCCCCACAAAGATTTGGCAATTAACCACAAGTTCAACTAAAAACTCTCCCCCATAAAATGTCATTCCCGAAAGAACATTAAGAGCGACCTTACTTTCACAAGAAAAGAAAGATTTCTTTGGACATTAACAAATCACATGGAACATGAATTTGTATCCAAAATACTCAATTAAATTAACCACAAGAGAACCCATGATTAATTTAATCGGAAATTCTCACATAAGAGAACTTACGGAGCCGCACAGTATTTACACAAGGATGTGGATCAGGGAAAGACTAACATTGCGGAATATTCAAAGGTTCATTCTATTTTTCATCAATATTGCATAAAGACATGTAATAGACTTAATCTTTGTAGACAAAAAGTTCATCTTATCTTCCATAAATATTTGTATAATGACATAATAGTCTTAACTTTTGTTGTCAAAAGTTCATTCTGTTTTTTCAATATTTGCATAAGACATATGATAGACTTAACTTTTGAGCAAATATGGGACAATCACAGTTCACAGACGCAAACACACATATCCCATAACAAGTTGCAATATATAAAACCATAAAAATTAATACTGCAAAATCATCTTCCAAATAAACTTTAGAATTTAAATAAATAAATCTAAAAAATTGCAAGATGAAAATCGTTGGAAATAGATATGTGTACTCACAATAATTATTCCAAACCCTAGTTATCCTTCTTAAGACACGAGAATAAATTCTCATAAGAAGTTTCCTAGACAATGATAAAAAAACTCATAAACCAACAAAACCGATTACGAACGGAAATCAAGGATCACATCTGGAACCCCCATGAGTCTTGATACCTTCGAGCTTATGATTGACTGCATTCACTGCTTCTTCAGAGAAGATATCCTCAATGAGAAGATATTTAACATGTGTCTTCATGAAAACAAGGTCTGAATTAACCTTTTTCAACTCAGTTCTTAACACATCAAGACCCTTCATGGTATCAACGAGTTGCAGCTTTGCTTCCTCAAAGTATTTAAGAAAACCATGAACCACTTCAGCAGAAACCATATCCTCGTTCTAAACATTTTGATGAGTATAGGCATATTAGCATGAGGCATCAGGATTTTGATCATCATCTTCTACTAGGGTTCTTTTCTTCCTCCCTTTGGACTCGAAACCAATACCTTTATCAAGAAAACCTCTTGCAAAACCACCAGCGCGAGAAGGTGAGGACATTCTTGACAAAAAGGAAATAACCTAGAGTATGCGTACGTGACTCAATAGGTTTGGTATTTAAATGGTTTCTTAGAGACGGTAACTTTAAAGGCAGTTCGTGACAGGTAAGACATGGGTACACGTACGAACACAATCCGAACCCAACAGAAAAACAAAACCAAAACGAAATGTTCCTTTTTGCAAGGTAAGACAAACAGTATAATTTTGCTACGTGAATATTTTCTTTCACAAATTTTTGGCTCAACAAATTTTATATCTCTATTGAGAAATAAATTAGAGCACAACAGTAGCAGGCAACATAGTTGCAACAAAAACAAAAAGAACTTTTTCAAAGACAAAAATAAGACAATCGAAGAAATTCTCGAGACACAACCAATACTTAGGTAAAGCTGTCTGTGAACAATAGTTTAGCTATGGATGATAAGAAAATGGCTCAACTAATCATAAAGCATTTTGCCAAAAGTATAACTGATTATTAGCAAATCTTACTCATAAGGATTTTTATGAGTAAGCATTCAATCCTTGTGATTAATTAGCACAAGTATGAGCCCTAAGCACATTAAATGAACGGTGTTCACAATTGAGTTTTTTTTTTCTTCCAAATCTAGGATAAATTCCTTTTTGATGTGAAAAAACATCATTCTTCTCATAAGGCTGAGAGGGACCCTTCTGAAATCTCCTTGACCAAATTGTACCATAGTTACAATTTGTCTGAACATTCGATAAGCAAATTGAACTGACTTTCCTGGAAGACTTCACAGGGTGAGTACTAAAACCAATTGGTTTAGACATCTGAACGTCAGATACACCTTTGAGAACTAATTCTAAGGTGTGTTGAAGTTGAACAATAGAATTCTTATTCAACCTAGCTTTGATTTTTCGTTCAACGTGTCCTTTTGAATCTCAAAAGAGACACATCTTCTGATATATGAGTGATTAGAGTGAACAGATTTAACGACGTTGTTAGGAGATTTCTTTCATCCGAGCGATGTGAAGTTTCCTTGATTAGAGGAAGATACAAGCACATCTTCTCTAACCGGAAGAGATTGCGATTTAGCTTTTGGAACTGAATTTTCAGTTGGGATAGAAGCGATTGGTATAGTGGACTCTTTACAACATCCTCGAATAGAGTGTTTACTCAAAAGATGTTCAATTTCCAAGGCATCCTTTTTACGTTTCGCCTCGAGAGAGGAAAAAACTTTGCAGTTTTCCTCGCTAAGAGCCTTTAAATTAGAGTCACGGTCTTTTACTATACCAATGAGTGCACTGACATTGTTTTTCAACCTATTGATTCTATCATCCTGGATTCTAACAAGATTTAGAATCATTTTATTCTCTTCGGCTACATCCCTTTTTTCAACAGAGTCAGACTCGTTCGAAAGGTAATCGGGAAAACACTTATCAATGCAATCATGTTTCGTTGGAACATAATGTTCATCTAAATTCGAGATAGACGAATGTTTATCTTTAATAGATTTTATCAAAACAAAAAATTTGTCTCTGGTGATGCATTTATCAGAGATATCACTTTTCTCCATAGAGTCAGATTGCTACAAACATAGACTTACAAGGTCTTAAACATATTTGCCTGCTCTGATACCAATTGAAAAAGCGGGGGTCTAACAACCACACCCAATATTTCTCTTACCAATCTGTATAGACTAACTCCAATATACTTTCAAGAGAATCAACTAGACAGTCAGACTCAATCTTAAGAAAAGTATATAAAAGAGTTATATCTCAATTTCTCGATTCAATCTGCAATCAAACAAATAGGAATTTGCGAGCCCGATTGAATATAAGAAATAACTTGGACGGTATCAAAAACCAACATCCAAGTGTCAATCAATTTAATCAACAACCAAAGGTTGGATTCACAATTGATTGAACTTACGCACAACCTGTGATATTTCAATTATATAAACAAATATAATGCGGAAAAAAAATAACATAGACACCAGAAGTTTTGTTAACGAGGAAACCGCAAATGCAGAAAAACGACGGGACCTAGTCCAGATTTGAACATCACACTGTATTAAGCTGCTACAGACACTAGCCTACTCCAAGTTAACTTCGGACTGGAATTTAGTTGAGACCTAACCAATCTCACACTGATCAAGGTACAGTCGCGTTCCTTAAGCCTCTAGAACCACGCCGGATTCTGCGCACTTGATTCCCTTAACTGATCTCACCCACAACTAAGAGTTTCTACGAACCAAAGTCGAAGACTTGATAAACCAATTTGTCTCATACAGAAAAAGCTATTGAGATAAATCTGTCTCCCACGGATAAACCTATGAGTTTTGTTCCGTGTTTTGATATATCAAGGTGAACATGAACCAATTGATATAACGGACTTATATTCCCGAAGAACAACCTAGAAATATCAATCATCTCACAATAATCTTAATCATATGGTAGCGAAACAAGATATTGTGGAATCACAAACAATGAGACGAAGATGTTTGTGAATACTTTTTATCTTACCTATCGGAGATTAAATCTCGAGAAAATCCTAGAGAATATAATACTCAATCACGATAGAAAACAACTAGATCAGAACACGCTGTAGATAGGGTAAAACGATTCGCTGGTTTTTCAGGGAATTGAAAAGACGAGCGTGTTGTCGAGACTCCTCAACCGAGCAAACTGTTTAACCTCACACAGATGCACTGCAAATGGAGTGCTTATACTCGAAATATCAATTTGTAGGACTCCGGCCTAAACCAAGTCAATGGCCGTTCCAGGGTCAATTCGGTCGCAAAGAGGGAAATGGGTTGATCTGTAGGAGGGAAGATGAGAATTATGTGGGATCAATGATGATCAAGGGTTGTTGATGTGTTGAAGGTTTCTGCAAAATTGATGAACTGCTGAATGTTGAGTTCGAATAAGTTCTGGGAGATTGACGAATTCTTGAGAGTAATTGCTCGAGAAACTCTGTGTAGACGGATGTTCGAGTGTTTATATTGTCAGAATAAACACCTTGATCTCCGTAAGTGTGACTGTTTCTTGAGTGAAAGAGTGGGAAAGTGGGAAATCGTGGTGAAACCAGTTCCAGGTTGTGCGAAGACTTGGTTAACCGTCCATCCACTACTTTGCTATCTCCTTCAACCGTTTGCACGACTTACTCACATTTCTCATCGTGGATGAATCCACGTGCCGTAGGCCGCCAGACCAAAACCCTAATTGATATCCCCCCATGTGACGTGATTGATGTCTCACGAATCGTGGAGTCTGCAAGGCAGACGTGTATTTAGTTAGTTAGTTGTTGAATGATTAGACGATGAGTCTAGGTTTTGATGAATCGAGCATAATCGACAAATGATCAGCGATTCATAAATGTTAATATTGCTTGTGTGAGCAAAATATTATAATTCGATAGTTATTGAATATTGAGCTACGATCAATATGCGAATATTCGATTACCTGATTCGGCGAGTTACTGAATATTGATAAGTTACTGAATATTGATAGTCGAGCAACTGAGCAGGTATTGCTCGATTCGACGAATTACTGATAAATTATTGAATATTGATAGTTGGCTCAATATTCGAGTAATTGAGCAAGTATTGCTCAATTCGACGAATTTTTTATTGGTGACGTAACCCAATAAAATATTAATTAAAATATTGGTAGACTACCGAATATTATATAATTAATCCATACGTTGATTGCTGGATCAACATAAATTTATTAGTGCTTGAACTTGCTCAGAATGATGATTTTGTGAAGCGTTTGTTCAAAACCCTAATTTTTGATCAATTATTCGTCAATTGATGAATTGTTGAAAATAGGTCATGAGTGAGGGAGGGACCGACCACATGGAATAATGGATGACCATGTGGTGCCCGAGTGCTCGAGTAAGCATGCACCAGGGTCCTGAGTTGACCGATTGGTGAAAGAATGATGATTAAATGCTGGTTTCATCATTTATTGAAATAATGCTCGATTGAGCATTAGGTGATAAAACCTAATTATGGAAAAGTGAGGGACCGACCAAGAATTCATGGGACCGGCCCCTGGTGGTCATGGGACCAGCTGATGGTCAATTGAGCAAATCCCAAGTTGTTTGGAAAGAGTTTGGACCCAATATGAGCAATTGTGCAAATTAGGTCAAAATTGTGAAAACGTGCGGGACCGGCTCGTTGAAGCCTTAGAGCTGCCCTTGATCGGTCAAGGGAGCATGCTCGTGTCACCATATTGCCCGTGTCTCAGTCCTGAGAGTTTCGGCATTTTTGATGTGCGTTTGAGCAATATCTCGGATTTTCAGAAGAGTTTGATCTTGACTGAAATTCTTGATTTTTTTGCTCGAATGAGCATGTGTGCTCATTTGATCAATATTTTGTGAATATTAAAATGAGGATATTTTAATATTTGTATTATTGTGAATAGCCTAGCTGGTCGTGTGACCATTTGACTTTTTGGCCTTTTCATGGTTTGAGCAATATTTGAGAAAATATGAAGAAACCATGATTTTTGTTGAAACGGAGGAGTTTCATGAAATTAGGGAAATAATAATAATAAAATAAGGGTTTGGAAAGTGTGGGACCGGCCACGGCCAAGGCATGGCCGGACGGCAAGGAGCCCGGTCCCGTGACGCTTACCCTAATTTATATTATTTTTCATGATTCGGAGGAAATTCCATGAAACCAAGGAGTTTTGTTGAAACCATGAAATTTCCATGGCATAAGGAAAATAATAATAATAAAATGAGGGTTTGGAAAGTGTGGGACCGGCCATGGCCAAGGCATGGCCGGCCGACTAGGAGCCCGGTCCCGCGTCACTTTCCCTAATTTTATATTATTTTTCATGATTCCGTGAAAATATGGAGAACCATGAGTTTTTTTCAAACAAGGAAAACTGCTAGAATAAAGGAGTTTTCATGAGTTCATGAAAATAATAGAATAATTAAAATAAAGGAAAAAGGGTGTGGGGGACCGGCCGGCCGGTGGGCCTGGTCCATAGGCACCACTTTATTATTTTAATAATATTTTCTCTCTCCCATTCCGTGTAGGATTCCTCATTTGTCCATATTTTTGAATGCTCGTTCATGCATTTGGGTGCTCGTTCGTGCATCATGGTTGAGTACACTTGCACAATTTCATGGGGCTTACTCAGTGATAGTCCAGATCCCCGATTGTTGAGTATTTATTACTAATTTATGAAATTCATTGGAGAGTGATTCATGAAACTGAGTAATAAAAGTGAGTAGTTTTTTATTATCAATCCATAGGATCAGCCGTGGATTCGACCATGAATTCGGGATAATAAAACGAGTATTACCATTCCATGGGATCGTGGATTCGGCCATAGAATCAGAGTAATAAAAGTAGTTATTACCATCCCATAAGATCAGCCGTGGATTCGATCATAAAATCGGAGTAATGAGATTATCTATTACCATTCCATGAGATCAGCCGTGGATTCGATCATGAAATCGGAATAATGAGATAAAATATATTATCTTCTAGGAATTCAGTGGTGAATGTCACGGTATAATTAATCTATCACAGAAGGGATATTAGCCAGTTAAAGCTTCATACCCATTCTGAAAGGTGTATAGTCAGGAAACAACGAGTGTTGTCGAAGTCCTGAAGGCGTTATTACTCTCAATCTTATAGAGAACCGCCTGGATCTATACACGTCTCTCTACATAGTCAGGGAACAATGAGTGTCACCGACGTTCTGAAGGCGTTGTTGCTCTCAATCTTACGGAGAATCGCCCAATCTTTCTTCTATGTATAGGCAGGTCTCTCTATGTAGTCAGGGAACAATGAGTATCACCGACATCCTGAAGGCGTTAAGTTCTCAATCATACGGAGAACCACCCAATTATGTTATTCTACATAGAGGCTCATGATGAAATACGCAGCATCGAACGCTCAACTAGTGGGAGGCCTTTCGAGAATCATATTCATCATGGCTCTGAGAGGAATTTGATCAGAGCTCGTGAAACGGTTAACAGATCGTAAAACATGAATCGTCACATGCGTTCCTGAAGCCGGGTCAGAAACATGCAGTATCATGATTTTACGATTTTGACCTTTGTCAAAAATCAACCATCAACATTAAGTCCCCTGATTAGAGAGGGACAGTCATGTTCCGCAGTAAGCATTAGATGGTGATTTTCAGTTGACGAGATCAGTGGTGAACTCGGTCGTATAAAGGTATTTTCAGAATCCTCGATTTACTCCAATGATGTCATGTACGAGCAAATGTTCAGGTGAGGACCCTGATAGTATGATAGAGTGTAATCTCGTGAGCACGGATAGATGAAGCACCGCTGATTTGGTTGGTCAAACGTTCAGTTTTGGTCGGTTTTAGCGTTTGCAGGCCAGGCCAAAAAGATAAATCCTTGTTTTATGAACAGACGTTCGTTTATTAGTTTAAGAAACAAACAAAATAGACCTGAGTCTAATGATAAAAATTTTGTCTATGAGATTTCACGAAAATATTTTTTTTTAAATATGTGAGATTTCACAAAATGGAATAAACTCTCGTTTCAAAGGTGGATGCTCGTACGAGAGAAAAAAGTTTTTTTAATATACGTGCGTCTGCTAGTAGTCCATGAGCTTTCATGAATTTTTTTATTTTCGATATGTGAGCTTTCATAAATTTTTGAAAATATGCTCTCGTTTCAAAGACGGATGCTCGCACGAGGGAGCAAAATATATATTTCAAATTTACGTAAGTTTCATGTTAAAAATATTTTTTGTAAAATCAATGTTTTGATTTTGAACAAATGTTGAAAGTAGACAATCATACATGGCGAAATAATGTTTGTATGTGAGTTTTCACAATTGTAGAATGGACGTCTGTCCAATTTTTGAAAAACCAGTGAATGTTCACACAGTGAAAATTTATGTGAAATCAAATTTTGATTTTCAAAAATTGTTAGAAGTAAACAATTTTTGATGAAATATTGTTTGTATGGATTTGCCGACCTGATAGTGTATGCACAAAAACCAATGAGTGTTCACTCTATGGGAGTCTCTCACACGGTGAAAATTATGTGAATTGTTCACATGATGGAAGTTTCGTGAATTGTTCACAGTTTTATGAAAATCACGTTATGGTTTTGAATAACGAATTTTGTTCGTCTTTGCAGGTTTGAAGAAACGAGCAAGTTTTCGAAATTTTGACGTGATAATCACTACAGCTAGTGAAATTATAAATAGGTAAGAGTTGGATGGTTACCATTTTTGTTGCGTGTTTGTTATTGGTATATCCATGACTCCATGTTTTTCGTCTCAGATAATTAATGGTGACTTCCAGTTACAACCACCCTTCTAGTTCTTCCGGGGAACGCTCCAGAAATATCAAGTCAAAGATGAAGACTTGTGCATGTTCATGCCGAGGTGAATCAACCTTTCAGAGACACTAGAAAGTTGATATGTTGTATGTCTCTTGATCATCTGGTATTCGTTCGTGCTAAGAAAGCAGAGACGTGATGGAATGTCACATAAGAAAAGAGCTAAAGATGAAAAGCTCATATCTCATCAGCAGAAACACCATCGACTCCATCAAATGAGTATCAACTGAAGATGAAGTAGTCCTTGCATTGACGGTATAGCTCCTGATGTTGATGAATGAAGAATTTCATCATAATTCGTCATCAGAAAATTCAGAACTCAGCCCTTTAGCAAAAACGCCATAAAATCTTCATCCGGTGTCGGATTTTCGCGATCTACCCATGTATCCTTATTCCCAGGAAATTTACAAGCTTTAGCAGAGAAGCTTTTTGAGTTTTGACCACGTTTAGGAGGTGAAATCAGCGAAACAGTAAACTTTCAGGAGATCTTTAGAACTTTTTCAGCTGTCATGTAGTCCAAAGTTTTGGCCACATCTTTTTGCTGGTTTCTCCAATTGATGTGAATTTTGGATATGTTGTAGAGGACATCCATACAAAGAGAATGGTATATGACCCATCCATAGATTCGTCACCAATTATTTCCAGCTTGCTTCTTTGTGCGGGACAGTGTAAAATCATCTCAGACGAGCTTGTTGTAAAACACTCCCGTTGTGATTTTAGACCATTCGCTTGTGTCTTGAACAGTTGGTGAAGGATTTTAATGTCATCGATTCATTTGAGATCAGGAACCTTTGATTGATACATGAGCATGGTGCTTGCAGTGCCATCTTGTTTCCGTTAGTCGTAGAAACATCACTTCTGAAACCCTGGTCATGGGACCATAACTGAGGTTACTCTCAAGAGGGGGCGATGTAATGACCATGGTTGCATGTCCCGGTGATAGAATTTATTTTAAGATGAATGATTAGCACTGGAGAACCCGGCGCCACGAGTCTTGGACTTGTGAAATTGATCGTCATGATCAGCGGACCATCAGTCCCAGTATTTTGTTAAATCTCTCCCTTTCGTTTTCCCTTTTTCTGGCAAGACCTAGATAGAGGACCGGGTAGAAAAATTGATATAAAGACCTAGGTGGTCAAAGTTGGAGATTCCTTGATGAAGGACTCAGTGGAAAGACCTGGTGGACACCAACCGACTGTGGAAGTTATGAATCCCGTCTGAGAATTGCTGCATGTTGGATGCTCTGGAAGCTGTAGGAACCTCATACGACGTCAGAATTCGATGCTTGATCCCAACTTTTGAAGATAAGAGACTTAGTTATCACATAAGAAAAGAATCACTCAATTTTTAGTTGCAGAGGTCATCCAACGAAGCGTGCACATTTGTAATTTGTAATCCCGTACAAAATTTCAGATTTCGTAGACCTGACGGTAAAGGCCATATTTTTCAGCTCGTATGTCCGATTAATGCGCCCTTTTGGTATGTTGTATAATAGACGTATATGAACATCTTTTGTTAAGGAAGCATTGTCCCATTCCTTACCCATTGGTACATTTTTGTAAACCCATGGCCTGAAGTGTGTTGTATCTCATTTGTAGAGGTGATGAGAACATCTTGTAGAAGACTTTGGATTGTGCCCACCAGTTGTGAAACCTTTGGGAAGACTTTCATGTGAGAATGTTATCAGGTCTACACATCTTGATATGAATTATTACTTCTTGGAGAAGTCCGCTTCATGTGTAACACTTCAGAGAATGGTTAGTTGATGAAGCCCTGTCATGAGGATGTTGCTCCTGAGACCGTTGTTGATGCTGAGGCCATGGAAAGAGTTGCTCCAGAGACCGAAAAGGCTATCACCATGATTATCGACATAGCCTTTGCTCCCCCATCCAGTGAGCCTTTACATTAATTCACGAACTAGTTGGTGGGTTGAGAGCATCCCTAAGATGAAGGTTTACTGAGATTTCAACCCAAATTCTCCTGAACAGTATGACTTTACTATGAACTGGCTTCGTCAGTGAACCGAAGTTGTTGCGTCAGATAGCAGCAACGGTCTTCATTCTGGATATGATCGGTGAAGAGAGGAAGTTCCTCAGTCGTGCATGGGCTTGTGATGTAGAGAGATCTCGTTGATGAAGTTTCATGGAATCACATCAGGTTGCAATAACTTGTTATGTGATAACATTTATTGAAGTAAAATCGATTTCTCCAGTAAGATCAAGTCCCCAGTGTATGTGAAGGAATTTGTGCCATCCATGGATGAATGATATTGCATCTGCTTCAGAAGTCTTATCATGGGATAATGAAGACTCATCGATTGTATTTCAGTTACACTTTGATTATGCTGGTGTTGAATCATTGTGTCATCGTAGAGATATTTGTGCTGAAGCCAGATGCGCCATTATCAAAGGTGTACTCTTTGACTGGGAGTACAATTTGAAGGCTTCTTAGATGCTTGAGCGTTGAAGCGTCATATCCCTTAAGCATCGAATGTCTTAGGTTTGATCGTCTTGTCCCTGAGTATCTTTTGTCGATTCGAAATTCCTTTCGTTGCGGCAGTGAGATTTAACACTTGTGCAGGCATCAGAGCTTTCTGATTTTGTGGCATACATGGATACTCCTGCAAGGCTATGTAGAAATGCCCAAATTGTTTTTTGCTATGATTGGACATCATCTCAGTAATGAATGTCTCAGTGCTCGATTTGGAGAAATGTCAGATTCAACCACTTGGTAAATTACTAACATGGTGAAGCTACCATGCACAACGTCTTGCAAAGTTGCTAGCAGAATTGAGTCACTATGCTAGGATAGCATGTGAGGAAATACATGACATAGACATGGAAGGAATGAGACTTTTATGAGTGCAGAACCTCTTGATGAATGGATATGCATCTTTTGCAGGTTCTTGCTTCAACCTCGTCAAAGTTTGAAATTCCTCCAAGTCCCTGATGATGGAAAGTCCGTCAAATCTTCTGGATCAGAACTTTCTTTGTTGGAGAGATGTGCAACCAAAGGCACTTTGTCTATACTCATGTTTTTAGCATGGATCCACGCTCGTCTGAAGAACATGTCATATCCTGGATACTCCTGATTATGTGAAACTTGGTTTCTGTCCAGGTTGAACTTATGTTCACTTTGAAAGTGATGTAGCCATAAGTATTTCTGAGCCTTCCTTCAAGGTCCATGATTGAAATGGGATCACGAGTAGCTTCTTGTCGAGTGATGCCTGCGGCTCTGAGGGTTTTCAGTGGAATGATGTTGATGGTGGTGTCAGCATCGATCATCATTCTTCAGGATTCATTTCCTCTGAGATGGACTGTGGTAAGCAGTCCCCAGTCCTGCATCTTCTTGTCTGAGGATGAAGGTTCAAGGAGTATTTCCGGGATGGACAGACGTCTGTCACAATGTAATTCAGTGTTGTGAAAATGTCTTTACTTTGTGCCTTAGACAGGTAGAGCAATTTTACAGATATGCTCGATCAACGATTGAACTGCTTCTTTGACTGGTCGTTCGGATAGTGTAAAGGTTCTGACTGGGAGAGGATTCTTGTGTACTCCTTCAGTCCCCAGTTGAAGTATTATGGATCAACCTTCTCTTTGAAGATTTGCTTCAAAATATTGCAGTTACTTGTTGGATGATCGATGAACCTATGAAGGCAACAATACCCGATATTCTCCATTTTTTCTTCAGCTGGCTCTCTCTGATGAACATCAATTTGATTGCATCATCTTGAACCCAGACTTCTAGTAACTCAATCACTTCTTCCGTGGGAAGAGGGAAGTTTGAGTCCCCGTTTGATCATTTCCCCGTTCGTTGATGCCGGGTCGAGGTTTGTGCAAGATTGGTTATCCTTTCTTTGCGCCTTCAGAGGAGCCTGGGATGTTGGAGAAGCGCTCTGATGCTGTGTCTCGGATTTTCTTTCATTCTTTTCAGCAACAACGTTTTTTGAAGGCTGGACATTGTACTGATTGTTGACTAGGCGTCGGCTGCTTCAAGGTTCCTCCACCTTGCAGACTTTGCTCTTTCCAGTAAAGCAGGTGCAGTAGTCGCTGATCGTTTGGCTGCTTCATGAAGTTCTGAAAAGATTTGGAATCAGAGATTTTCCAGCAAAGCTCTGGATCATCCCGTTGATGCATAAGTCGACCAATTGTTGTTCGGTGACATTATGGTCGTGACAATCCAAAGCTTGGGTTCTGAACCTCTTCACATATTCACTCGGATGTTCAGTGTTCTTCTAAGCCAATCTTCCTAAGTCGGAGAGAGTAATCTGCTTAGATACGAAGAAGTTTTTCCTGTAGAAGGCATTAACCATTTCTACCCAACTAGCGATGCTCCCAGGTGCAATGTTATTATACCAGGTGTATGCTCGGCCTGTCAGAGATTTTGAGAATTCCTTCAGACGAACGACATGGTTGTGTTTGTGCTCTCCTAGTGCCTCCAGGAATCGAGAGACATGTTCTCGAGCGTTCCCCATTTCGTTGTACAGTGCGAACGTTGGAGAGGTGTAGCCCTTCGGGAGAAAAATTCTTTGCATAGTAGCAGGATACGGAGGTTGATGACAGTGAACAAATGGCGTTTTGTCTTTTCCTCGATCTCCATGAAGCGTTCCAGGTCCTCACGAGTGATAAAGCCTGCAGGTTCCTTTGTTGGTGGGTTATCTGCAGCCTTGTGGATTTCATCATCGTCTATTAGATGGATTGGAATGACTTCAGGATCAGCAGCCGAAGATGTTTCTTTGGCTTTTCCTTTCTCTTGAGTTTTCTCTGACATCTTGTCGGTGAGAGTTTTTACATAATTGCATAGCTCTTTCTGTATTGCATCCATGGCAATATGATTTTTGGCGAGAGTCTCTTTCACCTTCATAAGATCAACTATGGTAGGCGTATTTTCTCTGATTTCCTCGGGAGATCGGCCGAAGAGCGGATGGTTGCCGATGTTGGTTTGCGGAGGAGTGGTATTAACCGGTGTTGGAAGCAGGAGTAGTTTCTGGAGTACCACCGTTGTTACTAGTGCTAGAGTTGTTTGTGTTAGGATTTGTAACTGAATCTGACCTAAGATCAACCATTTTGTAAAAGTTGAGATTGCAACCGAGAGATTAATCTCCCACTGTGGTCGCCAATCTGTAGATGGGGGTAAAACGATTCGCTGGTTTTTCAGAGAATTAAATAGACGAGCGTGTTGTCGAGACTCCTCAACTGAGCAGACTGTTCAACCTCACACAGATGCACTGCAAAGGGAGTGCTTAGATTCGAGAGATCAATTTGTAGGACTCCGGCCTAAACCAAGTCAATGGCCGTTCTAGAGTCAATTCGGTCGCAAAGAGGAAAATGGGTTGATCTGTAGGAGGGAAGCTGAGAATTGTATGGGATCAATGATGATCAAGGGTTGTGGATGTGTTGAAGGTTTCTACAAAATTGATGAACTGCTGAATGTTGAGTTCGAATAAGTTCTGGGAGATTGACGAATTCTTGAGAGTAATTTCTCGAGAAATTATGTGTAGATGAATGTTCGAGTGTTCGAATGTTTTCTTCAATCATGGATCGAGAGACTTATTTATATTATCAGAATAAATACCTTGATCCATGTAAGTGTGACGGTTTCTTGAGTGAAAGAGTGGGAAAGTGGGAAATCGTGGTGAAACCAGTTCTAGGTCGTGCGAAGACTTGGTTAATCGTCCACCCACTACTTTGATAACTCCTTCAACTATTTGCACGACTTACTCACATTTCTCATCGTGGATGAATCCACATGTCGTAGGCCGCCAGACCAAAAACCTAATTGATATCCCCCCATGTGACGTGATTGACGTCTCACGAATCGTGGAGTCTGCAAGGAAGACATGTATTTAGTTAGTAAGTTGTTGACTGATTAGACGATGAGTCTAGGTTTTGTTGAATCGAGCATAATTGACAAATGCTCAGCGCTTCATGAATGTTAATATTGTTCGTGTGTGCAAAATATTGTAAATTCGATAGTTGTTGAATATTGAGCTACGATCAATATGCGAATATTCGAGTAGCCTGATTCAACGAGTTATTGAATATTGATAGTCGAGCAACTGAGCAAGTATTGCTCGATTCGGCGAATTACTGATAAATTACTAAATATTGATAGTTGGATCAATATTCGAGTAATTGAGAAAGTATTGCTCAATTCGACGAATTACTGATAAATTACTGAATATTGATAGTTGGATCAATATTCGAGTAATTGAGCAAGTATTGCTCAATTCGACGAATTTTTTATTGGTGACGTAACCTAATAAAATATTAATTAAAATATTGGTAGACTATAGAATATTATGTAATTAATCCAGATGTTGATTGCTGGACCAACATAAATTTATTAGTGCTTGAACTTGCTCAGAATGATGATTTTGTGAAGCGTTTGTTCAAAACCCTAATTTTTGATCAATTATTCGTCAATTGATGAATTGTTGAAAGTAGGTCATGAGTGAGGAAGGGACCGACCACATGGAATAATGGACGATCATGTGGTGCCAGAGTGCTCGTGTGAGCGTGCACCAGGGTCATGAGTTGACCGATTGGTGAAAGAATGATGATTAAATGCCGGTTTCATCATTTATTGAAATAGTGCTCGATTGAGCATTAGGTGATAAAACCTACTTATGGAAAAGTGAGGGACCGACCAAGAAGTCGTGGGACCAGCTGATGGTCGATTGATCAAATCCCAAGTTGTTTGGAAAGAGTTTGGACCCAATATGAGAAATTGTGCAAATTAGGTCAAAATTGTGAAAACGTGCGGGACCGGCTCGTTGCAAGCCTTAGAGCCGCCCTTGGTCGGTCAAGGGAGCATGCTCGTGTCACCATAATACTCATGTCTCAGTCCTGAGAGTTTCGGCATTTTTTGATGTGCGTTTGAGCAATATATTGGATTTTCAGAAGAGTTTGATTTTGACTGAAATTCTTGATTTTTTTGCTCGAATGAGCATGTGTGCTCATTTGATCAATATTTTGTGAATATTAAAATGAGGATATTTTAATATTTTTATAATTGTGATTAGCCTAGCTGGTCGTGTGACCATTTGACTTTTTGGCCTTTTCATGGTTTGAGCAATATTTAAGAAAATATGAAGAAACCATGATTTTTTTTGAAACGCAAGAGTTTCATGAAATTAGGGAAATAATAATAATAAATTAAGGGTTTGGAAAGTGTGGGACCGTCCACGGCCAAGGCATGGCCGGCCGGATAGGAACCCGGTCCCGTGACTCTTTCCCTAATCTTATATTATTTTTCATGATTCGGAGGAAATTCCATGAAACCAAGGAGTTTTGTTGAAGCCATGAAATTTCCATGGGATAAGGAAAATAATAATAATAATAAAATGAGGGTTTGGAAAGTGTGGGTCCGGACACGGCCAAGGCATGGTCGGCCGACTAGGAGCCCAGTCCCGCGACACTTTCCCTAATTTTATATTATTTTTCATGATTCCGTGAAAATATGGAGAAACCATGAGTTTTGCTCAAACAAGAAAAATTGATAGAATAAAGGAGTTTTAAGGGCGTGGGGGATCGGCCACGGCGACATGACCGGCCGGCCGGTGGGCCCGGTCCACAGGCGCCACTTTATTATTTTAATAATATTTTCTCTCTCCCATTCCGTGTAGGATTCCTCATTTGTCCATTTTTTTTGAATGCTCATTCATGCATTTGGGTGCTCATTCGTGCATCATGGTTGAGTACACTTGCACAATTTCATGGGGCTTACTCAGTGATAGTCCAGATGCCCGATTGTTGAGTATTTATTACTAATTTATGAAATTCAGTGGAGAGTGATTCATGAAACTGAGTAATAAAAGTGAGTAGTTTTTTATTATCAACCATAGGATCAACCGTGGATTCGACCATGAATTCGGGATAATAAAACGAGTATTACCATTCCATGGGATCGTGGATTCGGCCATATAATCAGAGTAATGAAAGTAGTTATTACCATCCCATAAGATCAGCCGTGGATTCGATCATAAAATCGGAGTAATGAGATTATCTATTACCATTCCATGAGATCAGCCGTGGATTCGATCATGAAATCGGAATAATGAGATAAAATATATTATCTTCTAGGAATTCAGTGGTGAATGTCATGATAGAATTAATCTATCACAGAAGGGATATTAGCCAGTTAAAGCGTCATACCCATTCTGAAAGGTGTATAGTCAGGAAACAGCGAGTGTTTTCGAAGTCCTGAAGGCGTTATTACTCTCAATCTTATAGAGAACCGCCTGGATATATAAACGTCTCTCTACATAGTCAGGGAACAATGAGTGTCACCGACGTCCTGAAGGCGTTGTTGCTCTCAATCTTACGGAGAACCGCCCAATCGTTCTTCTATGTATAGGCAGGTCTCTCTATGTAGTCAGGGAACAATGAGTATCACCGACAACCTGAAGGCGTTAAGTTCTCAATCATACGGAGAACCGCCCAATTATGTTATTCTACGTAGAGGCTCATGATGAAATGCGCAGCATCGAACGCTCAGCTAGTGGGAGGCCTTTCGAGAATCATATTCATCATGGCTCTGAGAGGAACTCGATCAGAGCTCGTGAAACGTTTCACGGATCGTAAAACATGAATCGTCACATGCGTTCCTGAAGCCAGGTCAGAAACATGCAGTATCATGATTTTACGATTTTGACCTTTGTCGAAAATCCACCATCAACACACGCAACTACAGAGGTAATAGTTGGGTCTGGCTTCACGATCCTAATGAAGTCTTCAAGTCGTTAAGCTACAGGGTTTTGGAAAAAACATAAGGTTAAAGGAGAATCGACTCTAGTCGTAACTAGTATCACACATGAGGTGTGGGGATTAGGTTTCCCAGTTGCTAGAGTTCTCCTTTATATAGTCTTCAAATCAGGGTTTTCAATCAATTTTACCTTGGTTAAAGAACATTTAATATTCACCGTTAGAAGAAAACCTGATTATACTCAAGATAATATCTTTCAACCGTTAGATCGAACTTACATTGTTACACACAAATGAAAAGTGATTTCATTTAGATATGAGTAACCGCACCTAAACATGTACACCTTTGTTGGATCAACAATAGTTAACGAAGTTATCCATATGAACACTTTCATATTAACCTCATTCATATTAAGCATAACTAGTTCAAATGACTCATATGAAACTAGTTCTAGAGTTGTTCAATTGTTTATATTCTCATAGAAGTATACAAGACACAATTTAAGCAAAATGGATTTTGATTCACTTGAATCAAGTCATGAACATTATAACTACGGTTTGCAAAAGATTGCATTCCTTATTATATAAATGTATTAGTTCATGAACAAACCGATTTTAGAACATAATCCAATCAAGTATACAAACGAGTATGCATACCTTAGTGTCCGGACTAAGTTTGGGTTCGCCAATATGCAAATGGGTACGCATACCACCAAACTCAATAAAGTCCTGAAACTTGAACCTCATGCCAGTACGTGTACCGGTATGCGTACTTAGTTCTCGGACCTCTACTTAAACAATCAGTACGTATACGGTTATGCATACCATGGTTCCCAGACTTGGATCACACATATGCAAGTACCCATACTGTGCTTATATCCAATTGTTCTAGACTCTCATTTCAACATTCTCGGAAGACGACAATAGCTGTCTCACACAAACTATTAGCTTTAATGTAATTTTCAAGTGATCGAATGATCAATACAAAACATTCCGAGTCTACATCAAATGTCTGTCTCACGCAAATCATGTCAGATGTTACAAGACGATTTTCACATGATCATCTTTTGACTTTCGTCAAGAATATAAGATGAACTTGGTTAAAGCGAAAGCTTACCAACACATATTTCGAGAAATATGTAAGCGAGTTATACTCAGCTCGAAATATCAAATGTGCATAATTGAAGTATATATAGCTATACGACTTTTGTCTCAAATAGAAGATAGAGTAGATAGACTTTTGAGTGATTAGACGAGTTCAAGTCTCCACATACCTTTTGTTTATGAAGTTCCACAAACTCCCCTTAGTAGTTCTACGTCTTCAATCGATGAACGTCATGAAGTCTAAAGCTCAACTACACATTTTATCCTAATCCGAGACATATCTATAAGTAGACCAGAAATCAAGACTTATAGTTTTGAAAACTAAACTTGACAAACAAGCTTGAGATAGCAACGCTTGCGAGTTCGACCAAGCAGTGCTCTAACAATATCTATCTCCATAACAAGCATTGTCCTACCCATAGTTCACATAGGCCCTTTTTGTAGAAATTGAAAAGGAGAGGGTACCAAGTACACCACCAACGTTTTGGTTCGGCAACCTGTATGGACAAAACCTAATACAATTGTAAGAAGATCAACTTAATGATCCTTGACAATATGTATATAGAGTTTATATTTCTATCTATTTTCAATCATAATGTATAGACTACAAAGTCCGTGAACCTAATTATTAAGAAGAGTACTTGGACGATCTCAAAAATCAATATCCAAGATCAGTATAGTGGTATCCAAATAATCAAATGGGAATTCTGCCAAGTAATAAACTTGTTATCAATTTTTCAAGATTCTATAAGAAACAAATCCCGTAATCGACCACAGTTATATGGATACATCTATTAATATTGAATATGTACTACTTGTGTAAATCCTATTATAAAGATAAACAATATAATGAGGAAAGTTAAAAACACAAGACACCATAAGTTTTGTTAACGAGAAAACCGCAATAGCAGAAAAACCTTGGGACCTCATCCATATTTGAACACCAAACTGTATTAAGCTGCTACATACACTATCCTACTATCAGACTTCGGACTGGGATGTAGTTGAGACTGAATTCACCCTCAATGTGATTCAGTTACAGTCACACTCCTTACGTCTCTTGAACCTCATAAGGCTCTATGCAATTGATTCCCTTAGTTGGCGTCCTTTACAGTCTAAGAGTTGCTTCAACCCAAGTGAATACTTTTGATACCAATCTTCCTTTAACATACGAGCATATTTGATGTCACATTAGATCAAACATCAAGGCTTGGAAATCTGTTTGCAATATAAAAATCTAATAAACCTCATAAATCCGGAACACTTACACTCACTTAGATGAGAAGCTTGGATTATTTACCACCTCTAAAGAACAATCTTCATTATCAATTAAGAATACATTTCAGATATTTATCTTAAGAAATCAAAAAGTCTGAGACGGAGAGAAATCTACAATTACTATATATCTTGACTGAAAGAGGCTATGAGAACCTCGATAACAGAAAGAAATATCAGAATACATGAACTATCAAGGTAAAAGATAGTCGGACCTGACTTCAAGAATCCCCAAAGCAAAGTTTTTTAGTCGTAGACCTAATTGTTTCTCAGAGGAAACCTAGGTCAATGGAGGATGACTATAGCTATCAACTAGGACATAAAGTGTCACAGAATGAATTTTCCAGTTGAAAGAGCTTATTTATTTATAGTTTTCCAAGACTGAGAGTTGCTTAGAATTCAACCTAAGATAACTTGAGAATCAAGAAAACACTTTCTCTGTTAAGATGAAACTCTAATTGGGGTTTTAAGTAAACATGTGAGAATTATTCTTGAAATCATATTAGAATAATATACACAGTAGTCCGGTTACGGAACTGTGTAAAATGCTTGTTTTTTGGAAAATATGACTTATGAACTATAAACAATTTGATGTTCATTTAAACACTTACGAATTTAATCATGATGCACATACGCAAGTGCTTTAGTGATCAATGATGTCTTAGAGGTGTTTATGAGAGTCATATCAATGCTAGAAATATCTAAAAAAAAAGTCTTTGAATCTGCTAAAATCTACTTGGAAATTTGGTGAAACGGTTTGTGGACGGTTAGGCAAGTTCACGCGTCAGGGTGTTATGGTTCGTGAACCGGTTCGCCAACCCTACCCGGCTCGAGAAATCATATGGACATGGTTCGTGAACCCGGTTCGCCAACTGTAAGCCTTTTACACCAACATGAAAAATTCAGATTACCAAGGTTCGTGAACTGTTCCCAACTGAACTTGGGGTTTGCGAACTGGTGAATTCGTGTGTTGAAATAGAGACATTGGACCTGGAAGAGGCCTCCTCAAAGTCATAAAAAAAGTTTTTTTTCAAATACCAAACAAAGTTTTTTGAGCTCCATGAAGATGGTTTAAAGGCATCATTTTGGGGAAAAACATTCTCTAGGTCATAAAACAAAGTTTTCTGGAACAAAAAATGAAAAAAAAATCATATGGCAAAAGTTATCATAAATTATATGATTGAGTTCATAAAAGACAAAAAAGAGTTTATAATCACATCAAGTGATGATGACTCAGTAAGCGGAGGATCTATGAAGAAGGATAAGAAGAAGAGAGCCTTTGAAGTCCGTCATTCTTATGCAAAGCTAATTGAAGTTTGTGAAACCTTGATGTCATCATGTGTGAGGCTCTTGTTACATTAGGAATAGATATCGACACTGCGTGAGGATATTAAAGCTTTAAATTTGATGATGTTGAATCTGGAGTGGCTGCTAAAAGCGATACATGTCCTTATTGATTATCGAGTGGTAATGCATATAGGTTTGTAGAGGTACATAATCTAATCTTACTTTTGTTCATGTTTATGTTGTTTCTCATTGATAGAAAATGTTTCATGTTAATTGACTAGCGTTTTGTTGAACTTACTGTGTAGTTGTCGTATTCATTGTTAATCGAAAATTACTATCACCTTGTTAATCCATAATAATACTGATATATGTTAAAAAGTGATAAGAATACATGAAATCTCTAAGATCTAGAAATACACAAACCCAACGAAACCCAGTTAGAAACACATTCTCAGCAACAATCAAGACCCATAATCCAAAAACAGTAATCCAAAAAATGGTAAAATTAAACAATAAAAACTTATTGTTATTAGATGAAAAACAATCATCATAACCCACAAAAATAAAATAAAAAATAACATTAAAAATCTGAAACACATAAACCAGTCTTTTCATTATTTTTCTAAACACACATTACAACATCTACTCCACAACCCTATTGAAAAACTTTAAAAAAAAGGTTTAAAGAAAATAAAGAATTAAATAAAACCCATACGACTAGTTTAAGTTTATAAAACGTACCTTTCTTGTGAGGACCATGCTTGGAGTTGAATTTTTTATTCTCAGTTTTCTCGGCTTTGTAAGATTTGTGTTCAGTCATATGATCCATGTTAGCCATGTCCCTTGCAAATGACACATTCTTGTCTTTGGTGCACAATAATTCTTCATCTTTAATCTTCTTACCCACTTCAACGATGCTACTCTCACCGGTTTCATGCCTTAATCTTATTTTGTACTCCTACCAAGAAGATAATAACTTTTCAATTACAACAGATACTTGAAACATCTCCTTAGTGACCATGCCTTCAACAAGTATCTCGTTAACGATTTGATCAAGTTTAATAAATTGATCAACAACAAACTTATCATTCGACATCTTGAAATCCATGAACTTAGATACCACAAATTTCTTGCTTCCAGCAGTCTCAGTCTGGTACTTTGCTTCTAATGCAGTTCACGAATTAAAAGTAACAGTGTTTTTTTTTAGCATATAATAAAATTATACTTTGCATCTTTCAAACAATTTCTAATGTTATTTTTCACCATATAGTTATATTTGTTCCCGAAAATTTATCTTTACGTCCTTCTTCATTCAATGATTCATCAAAAGTGTTCCATACATAATGATCTAACTCATGATAACTTAATAAAAACAACATCTTTGATTGTCATCCCTTGAATCCTTTCCATGGAACTTTTATGGTCTTCCAACGCCATTCTTTCCCATTATTACAGAGAATTTTTGATGTGTTAAGATTGTTGGAATCTTGCAACAATGAACATCAAGTTAGACGTATCAAATTTTATATAAAAGTACCCACTCTATGAACTCAACAAACAGAGATTGGAGGGATAACAAACAAATAATGCGCAAAACAAAGTAATAAGAGGTGAAAACAAGGCGGGTTAGTAGCCTCTTGATTTTGAACAAATCCCGAGTTCTTATTTTATAGGAAAAGAAACCGAAGAGGAAGTCTAGGGTTCGAATTTCTTGTAAATTAGTTTCGGTTTCTTGTAAACAAATCAAATTAAAAAACGAAAAATCTCTCATATAATAAAACACAAACAACATGTTTTTTTTTTGCTAACTCGACGTCTGGATATGACTCGGCCCCTAACTCAGCACGAGTCAGATGTCAGACCGTATGTTTTTTAAATTTTTGTCAGATCTTACTCGCTACCTGACTCAGACCTAATTCCTGATTCAGATATGTTTAAATCAGAGAACAAAATGCACCTGACTTATTAGATCCAACCATTGAATCGTATATTTTTGAGTCAGGTCTAACTCAAAAAAACAAGCACATTGAGCCAGATCCAAATGAGTCAGGTGACTTTTCAGTTAGATCCCGAAAAATAAAAACATGATGCAGAAAAGAACCTGGCTAAATTGGGGCCTATACCACTTAATTGGGGCATATCAAATTTTCCTTCCCACACCACTTAATTGGAGTAAAAAATACTAATTTACCCCCACATTAATTCCTAAAACAATCTCATATAAATACTAATCCTTACCATTTTCAGTAAATCCAAAAACAAAAAATCCTAAACCTAAAAAAAACTTTCTATTTTCATCATAAACTTTCCAAATTCTCAAAACCCTAATAAAAATAAATAAAATTCATCCTCATCTCTGACGATCTTCGATCCAACCAAGAAAAAGGTAAATCTCCATCAACCCATTCTATGATTTGCATTTCTTCATTGATTTACATGTTTAAAAATCTCTGATTAACCCAGAATCGGTTTATATGATGATTAACATCAACCGATTCTGTGTTTTGGTTTCCGCCATGAAGAGCATGCACAGTAATCGGTTTATATGATGATTAACATTGACCGATTTTAGGGTTAGAAACTAAACCATCACCAGAATCGGTTTATAAGTGCTTTGGTATAATCCGATTCTGGGTAATTTTTATTTTAATTATACGATCCCGTAATCGGGTTTTTATGTGCTTGATAATGTACCAATTATGTTTGACTCTACAAATTCCTTTTCATAATCGGATTTTATTTATGTACCACATAAACCGATTGCCAATGTTTGACACTCCTGTATGTTATTCAAGTAAGAATTGGATTACATATGTTTAATTATGTACCGATTCTTGACCTGTTTTTTTTTTGTTTTTTGTTTTGTTTTATATAGATATGAACTTCTCACACCTAGCGTTTTACTCTCGAGAGCTCACATTGGAGGACATTCTTAGGAAACCACAACGAGTGCCAGAAAGAAGCCTCTACAAGTTTGCTTATGGGCGTGAGACCAATCTTGAACAAGCCCTCGCATTGATTGACAAGCTTGCACTGGAGGAGCTTTATGAGGTCATCATGTTCGCTAGGATGAGGAGAAACATCATTAGAGGTGAGAGGGAGGTCCATGCAGAAATGGAAGGTATGTGGGAACAAATGGCTCAAGTACAAGTTGTTGCTCCTGATGGTGCTGATGCTGGTGATGGTGTTCCTGCTGATGGTGGTGCTACAAATGCTCCCGGTGGTGCTGCTGCTGATGTTGATGCTCCTGCTCTTTAAGTTTTTATGTTTTAGATATTAAAGTTTATGATTATCAGACTTGTGGGTGCTTTAAGTTCTTAACAATATTTTAAAGTTTTTATTTTGGATGATCTTTGTGTTGAACTTAATGCACTTGAAGTTTTAATTATAATTATGTGTTGTTGCTCAATAATTCTTGCCTGACATGCCCACAATCGGTCTACTCGATATGTCAACATAAACCGATTGTGCAAGCCATTCTTCCTGGATTTTTTTTATCCAAGCTAGAATCGGATCACATATGGAAATATATAAACCGATTGGTGTCAGTGAAAATTCAAAATTTAAAATGTCTTTAATCGGTTTACGTTGGTCACAAGAAAGTCCGATTCCTTGTGGCATACAAACACAATCAGGGCTTAAAGTCCTTCTAAAAGACCGATTAATTCAAATTATTTCGCGTTTTTCAAAAAAAAAAAATAGCCGTTTGGGACTTTCTCTATAAATAGAGACCTCACTCTTGGACCCTATTTGCCCCAAAATAGATCATTTTATTCCCCCTCACTCCATATACTCCACAACTACTCATTTCATACATCCACATACAAGAAATGGCTTCATTTGATTCAATCGAAGATTTGGCAATCACCAAAGCATGGTATGCGGAAAATCGACTTAGACGTCAATCCTCCGAAGGGGTGGATTCCACAACCTTTTGGGCTATGGTACACAACAAATTTAGCCAAGAGTTTGGGAATCCTAACGCAAGAAGTGTTCAACAAGTGCACGCTAGGCACCAAGTCATCGAAAACGCGATACTTGCTTTTTTAGCTCTCCAACCTCATATTTTTAACACTCCCCCTTCACCTTGTCCATTGCACAATTTGTGAGTATTTTTTTGGTTTGGTTTACGTAACCCATGTTGTTTTATCTTCCAATGAAACACCACTAACAAATGTAAGTTTGTTTTTATAACACGAAGTCGTGAAAGCGCGCTACTTGGAGGAAAAGGGGAAGCATTCGCTTTCGATGCAATCTATCACTTCTTGGCAGAAAGAATCCTAGAGGATAACCCGGACTACTTGGATGCTGTATCATCTTCTTCGGAGGAGGAAGATTGATGGCTTTAGAAGTTTTTGTATAGGTTTTGTGGGTAGACCTCTATGTAAACCCTCACGAGACTATAACTCGTCCACTAGGGTCGCCTAGGGGTTTAAAGGTTTTATGCATGTGCTAAATGCATCCTACAATAATAATGCAATGAATGAAAATTGGTAATGAAAGGAAACAATCGGTTTATATATGTCATATTTAAAATCCGATTGTGGGAATCGGTTTATAAAACATGTCAACGTTAATCGATTATTGATGTCCTCTGTTAATTCATAAACACCAATCAAGAATCGGGTTACAAGTGAATGAACGTAAACCGATTCTTGGCACTGTTTACGAAAAAAAATCAAAATGTTGGTGTTTTGATGAACTCTCTAACATTAGTTAATCTCACATCCAAAACAAAATTAATCCCTAATACGATTAATTAATGCTAATTAATCAGCGATAAAATAGGTAGTTCGGTAATTCTTTTGACAAGGGGTTGTGTAAAGTGATTTCTAGTGACTTTTTTTTATCATCTAGGTATAGGCCCCAATTTAGCCAGGAAAAAGAACTGTCAGCTAAAAATACTTTCATTCATTCATTCATTTTCAGTGAAAACAATAGGTCTTGATTGGCCTACACCAAGGCTAAAGGCATAACGTGGGACTGAAAGTTCCCTTTCAGTCATTTACATATGAACATGAGCAGGTATCCTTAGAGACACCTATAGGACCTAAGATCAAATCCAGACCAGGACCATAAGACTCATTAAAAACATCATTTTTTCCCCAACAAAACCATGGTATGAACTACAACCAGAAGGCCCATCGGCCCATACAAACCGAGATATCTGTCACGGGAAAATGGTCCGCTCAGCGCTACCTCATGATTTGCGAAACTCTCCCTATATTCCCATCCAAGAGAATATGGCTGTTTCGAAAGGAATCCTTACAAAACAAACAAAAAACCACCTTCCCTGTGACCACATTTCTGATTGCTTTACCTTGTAGTAGTACCATGAATATCTGAACCAAACGTGTTGCTTGTACATTGTAAAAGCATTTCAGGAAGCAAGCATCGTCTACCAATGGTACGTCATTGTATTATTGATTGCATGAAACTCAAATTCTCACCACTCTAATTGCAACAAAAAAAATACTAATATTTATGCGGCTGTGCCGCTGTCAAAGCAAGTAAATTTGTATGTTATTTGCGCTGTTCAAATACCCACCTTAACAAAGAAGACAAAACAAATCCAGGGCAAAGGCGTGTGTAAAAGAGAGATTTTTTTTTACTCGGTCAATAAAATAGAATAAAAAAGCGAAAATGTACAAGGATCAGGCTAAGTTAGTGCTAAGCCAAAAAGGCCGCACACTAAAAAGCCTAAAAACGATAGTAAACCTCTCCAGGCCATTCAACAGAATGAATAAAACCTGGCCTACCCTCGTAAAACTCATAATGATCCTCAGCTAACAAACATGCTTGTTTGGCCGAGACATCTGCTGAAAAATTAGCCTCTCTGTAGCTATGAATATAGCTAATATTGTTATAAAAGGTCTTCGCTATTCTCCACTTCTGCATTAGCTGCCATGGCAAATCGCCTTTTTGAAGAGCATATAAACAACTCATCGAATCAGATCTGACACATAGGTTCTTCACATTCCATCTTTGAGCAACAACAGCACCATAGATCACCGCACAAACTTCAGCATAGAAGTTAGTCTGCCAGCCCAGACCAACGCACAGAACTCCCAAGACTACCGAGCTAGAATCACGGAAAACAACACCAGAACCAGCCTGCCCCGGATTACCAAGAGAAGCACCATCACAACAAATCATAATCTCACCAGGATTTGGTGGGCTCCAAGTAACTTCAACTGGGTTAGAGTGATCGCAAGATCTATGCGTCACTCTAAAGAAATTAACAATACGCAAATCATCCAAAGTATTATGCATATGGCCCTTCAATCTAATAGAGTTATCACGAATTACCTGGTGAACTCTGCCTTTAAACTCCAGCCAACGAATCTGTTTGTTCTCAAAATAAGCTTTATTACGCATCTTCCACAGCTCCGTAACTATTGCAAGATTTGCAACAAGCCACAGATCCTTAATCATTCGACTCCTGCCTTTTGCAGCCTTGTAGGAGGCTACCAGGTCCTCATTCGGCGTCAATCCGAAAATTTCAGCTGCCCACTTCCAAATTCTTTTGGCAATTTTGCAATGCCAAGTAATATGGCTAACATCTTCACAATCTTCTCTACATAAACGGCACATAGAAGGCATCTCCCTACCAGTCTTCTTCATAACATTATCATCAGAAGCACAACACTGTTTATAAAATAGCTTCCAATACTGCACACCCAAAGTAGGATGTATAACACTTCTAGAGAAGAGAGCCGCAGCTGGCAAAATTTCAGCTGGTCCACGAATAGCAGCCTTGGCCGACTTGACAGTGAAGACACCCTTACTATCCAAGTCCCAAATTTTATAATCATCTCCACCACCAATAAGAGGCAAATTATCAACATCAATATTGCATCGTAACATCAATTCTTTAGTCTTTTGAGGAATAACCCAAGAGCCATCAATAATAATATCACTCACCTTGGCCTTAAAATCATTAGGGCCTCTTGTGGTGATGCCAAGACGTTGAGCAATTGAAAAATCAGCACACCAATTATCAAAAAATAAGGAAGTATTAGCACCGTTACCTATAATTGAGCGCGTGTGTTTTTGAACAAAGTTATGCACCAATCTAATGCCAGGAAAAACCGAGGAACCCAGCTTATAATCAACCAAGTTGCCATTAACTTTGAAATATTTTGCCTTCAAAAATCTAGCCCAAGTCTTATCAGAGTCGCGAATCGAAATCCACAACTTCATAAGCATGGCCCTATTAACATCGTTTAACTTCTTGAGGCCAAGCCCACCTTCACGTCTAGAACGGCATAAGACATCATAAAGAACAGTGAAGTGTTTGCGCTTCTCAGCATCTCCAGACCACAAAAAATTGCGAATGGCCCTCTCAAAAGATTTGATGGCCGTGCATGGCCATTTGTAAACAGCCATTGAATGAAGCAAATAGCTAGAAATAACTGATTTGATCAAAACTAACCTGGCCTGAAAAGACAAAAGCTTACCCTTCCAACCTGCCAGCTTGTCCATAATCTTCTCCATTACCTGACGAACATGAATATGACGCACAATGCCAGGCTTCAATTGGATTCCCAAATATTTATCCGGGAAATGCGCCCTCTCCATGCCCATAAAGTTTGCAATAGCAATAGCACGAGACTGCCTATCTCCACCATAATAAAATTTGCTTTTGGCGTAACTAACATACTGACCAGAAGCACGTTGATACATGCCAAGCATCTCCTTCAAGTTCCGCAAGCTATGAAGATTACCCTTACAGAAAATAAGAATATCATCCGCAAAGAGCAAATGGGTTGGAGCCACACCTTTCTTACTCACCATGTGATGCATACTTCTAGCAGCAAACAATTTAGAGAGATTGCGGCTCAAAACATCCTCAATAAGAACAAAAATCAAAGGTGAAAGAGGATCACCTTGACGAAGGCCTCTTGTGATACTGAAAAAACCTTCAGGGCTACCATTAATCATAATAGATATACGGGCAGAATTAAGAATACTAATCAACCACGAACACCATGCATCAGAAAAGCCATATTGACGAAAAACTTCAACAACAAACTCCCAACTCACCGTGTCAAAAGCCTGGGCAATATCCAATTTAAGGCCAACGTTACCATGCTTCCGTTCAACGCTAATCTCATTGATCAGTTCCGAGGCCAAGGCTATATTCTCATGAATGTTTCTTCCTTTCATAAACGCCACTTGCTCTTCAGAAATCAATTTGTTCAACACCGTGCCAAGTCTGGTCGCCATAATTTTTGTAATGATTTTGAAGAAGAAGTTGCTTAAGCCAATTGGCCTATAGTCTTTAATAGCATCAGACTTATTAGCTTTTGGAATGAGCACAATAAAACTAGAGTTAATGCCATTGGGAATCTTCCTCATCGCCCAACAGTTTGCAATAGCATTAAAAAGGTCTCTAGAAATAATATTCCAACAGATTCGAAAGAAAGAACCTGTAAATCCATCAGGGCCAGGAGCAGAATCCGCTCCAAGATCAAAAACAGCCTCTTTAACTTCATCCAAGGTAGGAATAGCATCCATACAAGCACTCTCAGCAGCTGAGATGCTTTCATGCTCATAATCAAATATTCTCGGATCAATATGAACAGCTCCACCATTGAACTTTGCACGGTAATGATCAACAATATAATCTTTTATTTCATCCTGCAAAAACAAAGTAGAGTTAGTAGAAATCTTCAGTTCGGAAATTGTGTTTTGGCTCCTCCTCATTCTTATTGAATTGTGAAAAAAACGAGTGTTCTGATCACCATCCTCCAGCCAGCTAGTTCTCGATTTTTGTTTAAGCATAGTGGCCAACTCAATCCGCACATCATCAGCAGCCTTCTTAGCATCGGCAACCTTCAAAAATTGGACTTCACAACTAACATTATGGTCCAAAATATCATTCTCCTTATCAAGAATCAATTCCGCTTGCTTTAAACGAAACTGAACATCTCCAAACACCAATCTATTCCAAATCTTCAAAGCCTCCCTCAACCGCTTCAACTTTGATGTAAACACAAAAGGAGGAGCACCATCCAACCTAACACTCCAATTGTCTTTGACGAATTCCAAAAAAGATGGATGAGAAAGCCACATCTTTTGGATTCTAAAAGGAGCTCTCTTCGGCCTAGGACTATCAAAAGCAAAACCAAAGAGAGGAGAGTGGTCCGAGCAGACTCTCGGCAAAGCTTTGCACCTCCAGTTAGCAAACTTATCAAGCCACGCACCATTAATAACAGACCTATCATGTTTAGAAACAATTCTATGCATACCATTCCGACAATTGGACCAAGTATACTTCTTCCCAATAGCATTGGCCTCAACCAAACCATTGTCAGATATCCAACTTCGAAACTCATTTATATAAATTTCTTTGATCGGCCTACCACCCTTCTTCTCATCAAGACGCAGAACACAATTGAAATCCCCCAACACCAACCAAGGAATGGAAATATATCCCAGACCCAATTGCTTCCAAAGAGATCTCCTTTCAACCGCATCAAAAGAAGCATGTACAGCCGTGATAAAATTCCCAGAAAAATCCAAAGTGATAGCCTGCTTAGACGAAGATAAAACAATCGGCCTTGCTAGAGTATTCCTCCAAAAGATCCAAATATTACCCTTCTGACCAGGCGCCTCATTAGTAATAACATCTTCACAAAAATCAAGCAAATTAAGCTTCCTAACAAAACGTGTAGTGCAACGAACCTGAGGCTCCGCAATACAAATTACATCAGGCTTGTGCAAGTAGTAAAGCTCATTCAACTTGGCCCTTGCACCATCTTTGGTCAAGCCTTGAGCATTCCAATAGAAGACACGCATTAATTAACTCTATTCTATGAAGGGCTTGCCGAACCCTGTCTAGAAGATTTTCCACTTCGAGTTTGAACTTGACTCACCGCTGCCACAGCAGTTGTCTTCTTCTTAGGAGCTTTAGATTTTTTCTTCTTGTCCGCCATCTCCTTCTTCTCATGATCAGCTAACTCCTTATTAGCAAGAATCTCCAAAGCTCTTGCATCCTCCTCAGCTATGCTTGAAGTGTTAGTTGCAACTACATCTTCAATCACATCATCAGCTTCAACAATCACCTTATCAATCTCCTCGGTCCCAGTTTCAAATCTATTAGAAAGTGTTAAGTTTTCTAAAGATCTAGCTGGTGAAGATCTTCTTGAAGTCCTAGTGGCCGCACTAAAACTAGCTTCCTCGGTAACAGACACAATTGGAAATTTAGCCGGAGATTGATGCAAGTCCAAAACCTGCTTCCTCAAGTTCTCTAGCTTAGCTCTAGCAATATCTTGTTGAATTTTGGCAGCTTCAGCATCAGCCTCCCGTTGCCTAGTTGCCTCCTTCATGGCCTCATAATTTCTATAAGCTTCCATCTCTTGTATCTCCAAATCAACATCATCTTCCTTAGATAAATTATCATGCACCAGTTCTTCAAGTGCTGCACCAACACTTCGCAAAACCAACTCCGCATCATCATTGCGGACATACTCCGCAGCTTCTGTACGCAAACCAGGTAAAGCTTCTTCACCAGCATTAGCAACATCTCCCCGGTGCTTAGTTAAGACACCATCCTCCATTAGCTGCACGGACTGGATATCACTGCAAGCTTCAGCAGTTGCAGCAATATGCGGCACGGACAAGTCATCACCTTCTGTGTGATCAGATATAGAATCATCATCTTCTAATGTAGCACCAGCACTCTCACTGTGCTCAGAAAAGATAGTACGTGTTCCAGCTGCCATCTCAAGGATAGATTTCTTCTTCTTCAACGTTATGGCCTCCTCACCATGTTTAGATTGTTCAGTTTCTATTGGAACATCCGATGGTATATGCTTCTTACCTTTAGGAATTCGTTCCTTTTGCCAAAAATTCTTAAGATCATCCATATCCGCCTCAATTGCTTTTTTAATCTCAGGATCAGTCTCAACTTCAGCCCTATCCTTCAAATCATCAAACTTTTTTGTTCTACAATCAGATTTTTTATGGCCAATAGATTTACAATAATCGCAAAAGCTAGGCCTGTTTAAAATTTCATATTCCTGAACAAAAATTTCATCATTCTCTTCACCATCAATCAAAATTCGTCTCAAAGGTTGAGAGAAATCTATATCAACCAAGGCTGCAGCAAAGTAACCATATTCATGGCGTAAAGTACGCGGATCAACAGAAACCGGCCTACCAAGCCCTCTTGCCAGCCTAAAAATCGTCTCTTCATCCCAAAACTCCATTGGCAAAGCTGTGAAACGAACCCAAACTGCAGCTCTAGTAATCTTATCTTTCCCAGGATCAAACATAGGTGTCCATGGATGAATTTTAAGCTGCTGAATTCCGTCTGGAGAGTGAATCTTCCATGGACCATCATAGCTTACACGTTTACGATCATCTTCATTGTCTAGCTTAATAACAAAATATCCCTTCTTCCATGGAATAAATTGAACCGAACCAGAGAGCTTCCATTGATTCAATAATTCTCTTTTAACATCATCAAATTTTAGGGTTTTGAAAAAAACCAAACGACCAACCAAGCTGAATCTCCACACAGCCTTAATCCGTGTATGAGTGTCTCGTGGGATCTTGATCAAAACATCATTATTTGTTGAAGAGAAAATTGGAGGATGAGAAAGAGTCTCGGCATCAATCTTTGATAAAACATGTGTTCTTCGCTTTAATATAGATGCATAGGATCCTTCCATAACACCATCATCACCCGGTTTCCTAAACGAGTTATGATTTCCATCTTCCTTCCTAAACGCGCCATGAATCTCCGTCCCCATCACCTTCCTAAACGCTGTAGGAATAGCAGCGTTAGGGTTTGCACCATGATTCCTAAACGCTTCAGGAATTGCAGCGTTAGGGTTTGAAACTCCATCTTCTTCGAGCTGCCTTCCAAACACGGAAGCATTAGGGTTAGCAGCAGAATTCTTAGGGATATAGATAGGTTTTGATTTCGATTGATTCCCTATCCTTGTTGATTGATTATCATAACTATTAACAAAAACTGGTGGATTATTGTTTTGATTTTGCGCCATTATAGCGCAAAATCAAGAGAAAACTTGTGAACGCCAAGAAAAATTTGAGGGAGAGAAAACCGGAGCCCAACCACGTGAAACCCTAGTTTTTTCGCTTTTTTGTGTGTAAAAGAGAGAACGGGTTGTGATAGAGGTGGGCTACAACCAGTCAACTACTACTACTGAGCGTAATAAGTTGATCGACGTCTCTTCTCATGCCACTTTGTTGGTTTCAACTTCTCAGCCTCTCGAGTCTCCATCCCATAGCTTGTAAATTTGTTTGTAGTGCCACTTCATGTGTCATGACCCCACTGGACTAGCCTCTCTGGAGATGATCCAACTAGTCCTCCACCAATTCCCACACAATAAAAACCCACTTCCCCTTCTCCACACTTCATTTTTTTTTTTCAGTTTCTTCTCCCACCGCTTCCTCTTCCTCTTCTTTTCTTTTCAGCAGTTTCTCATCTGTCTGTTCATTAACATGGCTGAGGTATTTTTCTCTACTCTTTCTAGTCCTCGTGTTGTTGTGTTCTTTTTAGTATTGGATTAACAGTTTTTTGATCTCGTCTAATTTATCTATGTATATGATCTCTTTTAGAAAAAGGTGGTGTTGAAGCTCTTGACCATGACTGATGAGAGAACAAAACAGAAAGCCATGGAAGCAGTTGCTGATATCTATGGTAATTCATCCATCTTTTTCTTCATGTTATATTTGCAATTCATACAAGTATATTTGATTATTGAAGCTAGTTTAGTGAATTTACTAATGCGCGTGTGTGGTGTATCTTGCGAAAAATGTAGGAGTGGATTCAATAGCAGCGGATCTAAAAGAACAAAAGTTAACAGTCATTGGAGAAATGGACACAATTGCAATTGCAAAAAAGCTAAAGAAGATCGGGAAGATTGATATTATATCAGTTGGACCAGCTAAAGAACCAGAGAAGAAACCTGAAGAGAAGAAACCAGACCCACCAGCAGCGGCGGCAGCAGCTGCAGCACCAGCCAAAAAACCAGAAGAGAAAAAGTGATGGAAAAAAATACTATATGAGACCCAATTCTCTCTTTGATTGATTTCTTTGTTAGATATTATAATTAGTTATACATCAACGGAGGTGAAAATCAAAATATTTTGTGATCAAATAAGAAGACATTAATGATACTAGTATTTTTCTATGTTCTTTAGTTTTTTTTCTTGTTGATTATTTTGAACAGTGTTGTTCATCAATCATGGACATGAAACAGTATCGAGGCCAAAGGGAAACGTGAACGCCATACGGAATGTCTACTCAAACACGCAAGTCTGGGTGAATATGCATCCATAGCTCTGTAGCCTCTGTACTACACTTTTTTTTTCACTTTTTCTAGGTTTTTTCAATGGACAAGTCACAATGACATTCTCTTCTCCCCCACCTTTTCAACCTCTACTAGTTTTCAGTCTTGAAAACTGTTACAGAGCCATTAAATGGCACAGAGGAAAGAGAAGGATCGGTCAAATCTGCATCAAACTGAGCTGAAAATTGTCTTCTCAACAACCAAATCTATGCATCAAATTTCAAAGATTTACTTTAGTTTGACCCGAGTCAATACAGTTTGACTGGCTTTTCTCTTTGAGCACATATGTCAAAACCTTGAATACTGGGATTCAGAGCCAAAACCATGGATGATGACGTAACTTTCTTTCTTTGCTATCTAGAAAGTTGTTCTCTGCTACGGTCAATTTACACATAATCCCGCACTACTTTAGAGTCTTATCACTCACGAATTACGACATGGCAACCAATTTGCAATCGGCTAAAATGTCCTCTCTTGATAACCAAAAGTCATCAATTTCAATGCGGATGTATTCAACTCTCTTATCTTCATGAGAAATAATTTTTGCTTTTCCAATCAAGAAAGATCACATTTGGGGCTTCATCAATTGGCAAAAGATCCATAATTTTCATTATCTTCAACAAATAAATAAATATCAAACATTAGTAGTACACTAGTACACTACAGATTCTATTCTACAAAGTCTTGATTGAAAATGCCGGTGACAATGAATCTACATTATGACAGCTTTACAAAATTTGGATTTTTTCTGCACTGAAACAAAACAGCATTTTCTATCCAATTCCAATTTTTCTCAACTTATAAATACAGATTCACACTAGCCATGGATCATCAAACTGGTTATTTCGAATCTATATGAACAAATTACACCAGTAAGGCAGCAGGAACCATATTTTAGGTTGATATCCAACTCAACCATAACAAGTAAGAGATTGTCTTATGCACATTACACAAATGCGATTACATACAGCTGCACACATTAGAGCTAATTATGTCATTCTTTTAGTTTTCTGATACCATCTAAGACAGAAAAAATTACTGAATCTGTTTGGATAAGTTGGGTGAGGTCATTGATATCAAATGGCATAGAGAAATAAAATGCCACCAACAGATATTCGGTTCACATGAAGTGGAGCATAAGCAGACGAATAAATAAACACAAACAAATGACATCATTTGAATAAGCATTAAGTCTAAAAAGTACTGGACATGAAAAAAGGGTTCTTAAAAAAGGACAGACATTAGATTTTAGGTACAGTCGGGGCTTACGAGATGAAACTTTTTTCCAACCTGCAGCTTATGATATTAAGACCTCCAATGGCTTCAAAACTCTTTTACTCCCGTTCCTATCAAAACAGATAAAACCTGTTTAAGTATATGAATTTATTCAATATATTCCTTTCTGTCTTCACTTCATTTATAGCTAAAGTAATACTTAAGAATCTACCAACTTGATTAATTAAGTTCTAAGTATAACCTTTTTTTTTTTTTGAAACCCTTAATTAAATGTATCGATCACTGCCTGAACGACAAAGACAAAAAGTGATTAAATACTAATGTGGTGATATTCATGAGTGAGTGTGGATGATATAGGCATAATCATGCTGAAACTAACAATCATAAAAAAAACTAACTGAAGTAATTTAATCGCATAAGCCAAAAATTTAATGGCAAGGACTGCACGTTGGAAAGCATTAAATTTCCCACTACATTATCTCTTTACCAAACAAGTTGGTTTCTCTTGGAGCTATTTTTTTTACTCAAATCACTCATTTGAAAACCGTATCATCCAAGTTGGGAAGTTTAAGCGTGACGACAAGGAACCAACTGATCATAATTTAATTTTACTAAAACGAATTATACTTAAAGAAGTTAGATGACTCACATTATAAGTAAGCGGAAAAATATGTTTGTGCATATACTACGTTCGCTAGAAAACTAATGAGAACAGTTCGAAAGAGAAAACTCACTCTTTCAAGAGAATATATGACTAAGGTTGCATATAGGCGCCTGACATCTCACGGCCTTTGTTTGTGCTCTGTGGTGGGTTGCTCACTTTCTGCACCATCTACAAATTAATCAATATAAGACTATATTAGATAACTTTTGAGATCAGAGGTCCATTCCAAATATAAAAAAATTAAAAGAAACAGTGAGACACAAATTTTAATGTTTCCATTTCCACACTTAGAACAAACACACACCTCACTAACTCAAAACCGGAAACTCCTCGAGATCAAAAGGTTTTTGAAACCAATAGCTGAAAGGCGGGTACTGTTTGAAAATCTTCAATGTTGATCCGTAGTCTCGTGCTCCTGCCTGGTATAATGTAAGTAGAAAATTAAAATTACAGGTATTGTAACCATCTGTAGCCCAAAGGAACCAAGATAGTTCATTGCTACAAGTTCAATTCTGGTTGACTCCGACTCAGTATGGGCCAAGCAAATCCACCACCACAGAACTGATGGGGATTTGCACTGGTCTTACGCAATCTGAGAAATGGCAGGGTTGGTTCTGACCGCCTAAGTCCCCACCATCACACGGTGAAGTGGTCTTCTAGAGACATGCAAAGAATGCTCCTCAAAATAACACTCTGTTGATACATTTCATTAAGTCATTAAAAGCTTTGACCCAGCTAGTTAAAACCTTAAATTACGCACACCAACAATCAGTTAAACAAAACTCAAGAAAGATCTTAATTAGTGGTCATGTTGAAACTCGGCCACGTGACTACTATGGTCAGATAAATATTCATGTAAACGGCAACTAATATATGACAGCAGCAGGCTTCATCTGATTCTTGAGTTGAAAGGGATCTAGAGAAAAGACAAAGAAGATGACTAGTACCCATGCCTTGATAGAGGGTTGCATCTGGTTAGTAGCAACTAGCAGTAAGTATGAAGCTCATGCCAGATCCCATGCCTAAACTACAGCTGAAAAGGCATTTTCTCTAGAAAACTGAGCTGGGAACTAAGATTCCTTCCACAAATTTAGTTAAAATTTCAGGTAATTGAAATTTTAGGTAGCTAACTAAATCTTATTCCTAACGAAGAGGGTGTATAACTAACATCTTCACTCTGAGTCCACCCCTTACAGAAGAAAGAAATAAGTTTATCTTCGATAGTATAGCACATGAATAGCCATGTTACCTTCAGTGCTTTATAAGAGATATCATCAGCTTGAAATTCCGAGCAGTATTCACGTTTAATTGACAAGAAAAGTTCCAGTAGTCGCCTCCTGATATCAGAAAAGTGCACAGACAGTAATACGAAACAGAAGCCGTTAATTTTTTTCCCTAAGATATAACAACCAAAAACCACCCCTGTTCTTAAAACAAGAAATGGTTCATATTCTAGATATATTTATCGAAAATCACTCGCAACTTACTTGCATAAAGGAGACTGGGTAGACGGAGACAAAGATGTTTTGATGGAGGTGCCTTGCTTTCTACCGGTGGTTCCAAGAACAACCTGATGAAACTGAGATTTGTTCCAGCAAATAGAATAACTGCACAACGAAGCATTAAGCATGATTTAACAACTGGATGGGTTTTATCTACGCAGAACACAGTTTACTTTGGGAGTTGAAAATAAAAAAAGGCTGAAACATACCTGCAAGTTAAAGTCACTTTTGCAGTCTCTGATGGCTGAAACTCATTTGGTGGTACTGGAGCCTCAAAATATAATGGCTGTCATTAGAAGGACATCAATCACAGATTTATCCACCACAACACACATTAAAAATGAATCGAGATAATGAACACATTACAAACCTTGTTTACTCGAAATGGACTTGTTAGCTTGTCAGATAGTGGGAGAACGCGATCAGAAAGAGCTCTTCTCAAATGATTCATCAAAGGATCGGCAGAAGTATTGCTAGGGGGCAGTCCGACAGTAATAGATGATATATATACTGGTAGAAGAAAGTAAGATAGCAGAGCCCCTGTAGAAGATAATAAAGCAAAACAGTATTCAACTACAATTCAAAAGAAAAGAAAAAAAGAGTAAAAGAAAAAAGAGAAAAGAGAAAAGGACCATAACCTTGCACGCCCAGTACATTCCAACGAGCTATTTTATCAGAGCAACTCATCGACAAAGTTGTATCACCACGACCAGGCTTCCTCTGAACCATCCCAATGACTTGAACGGAACCTCCTGAAAACAAACACTTTCAGTAACTTATCTACCTAACAAAACAATCTAGTATTTCGATATGAATTTTTACAATCTTGCTTTCTATTGTTGTTACATTCAGAACGAACTAAGGCCCATTTACATTTAATTCTTAAAACAATCATCACGGTATCTTTAAAATCTATTGATCTGTAACTAGTTGAGGGATGACACCGACAGTCATATCTCCCCTTCCCTTAAAACTAGATGACGATTTATTTCTAAAAGATATTTAAAAAAAAAAAACACAAGCATCTCATTTCCAAATAATGTGCTTAATAGACTAACCATTACAGTTACTTCCATCAGATTCATCTACAGACTCGTATACAGAACCCACATTTACGGGCGTAGATGTTGACAAATCCCCACTTGTTTGTATCGGTTCTCTTTCCTGAAGTACTGGACAAGTGTTGGACGCATCCCCACCTATAACCAAAAAAGAAAAGAACAATCGCTTAAGGATGGTATCGACATCTTTGATCCCAGTAACTTCAACAAATTTTAACTGCATTGTGCATAAAAGAAACCAAGACGACAACCAAATGATATTCAATAAAACTCACATGGCAATTGCGAAACATACAAATGTAATTTCCAACCCAGTCTCATTCTAAATTTCCCCTCACAATCAGAATCCAACTCGAAAAATGTATTCTCCACCACATTATCATCATCCTCTTGTAACAACTCTTTGCTCTCGTTATTACATCTACGCTTATAATGAATTTTACTAAGTCTTTCAACCTCTCCATAGAAAAACCTACACAACATCACACCAACTACATTCTCAACATACTAATCATCCATAATTCAAAAAATTTGAAACAGAAACACCAAAAATTTCACACAAACCTAATTAGCGATCTGCGAGCGATAACCTCAGCGTGAGAGTCATTAACTAGGTCACCTCTTGGACTCAAGAGTGACTTTCCAAGACATTTAGTTCCAGTACCTAATGAAACAACTTCAATATCTGAAGAAGATGAAAACAAAATCAAAATCAAGGTCAGCCAAAGTTTAAATCTAGATTATAAAATCAAGAAAGAACGGAATTAGGGTTTTTGAGTGTACCTTCGGAGGGAGAAGAGATGAGAAATGCAGCAAGAACAGTGATTTCTCGACCTTGAGGTTTTCCTTTCTTAGGGAGTGAATTATAGAGAGAAATTACTTTCTTAGAAATCCTTTCTCCCCACTCTTTCTCAGGAGTAGAAGATTTTACTTCAGAGCGGGAATCCATTCGCCGGAGAGAAATGAATTTGTTACCCGTCTAACTTATCCAGAATTTTGAATCTTCGTGATATAAAAAGGTACTAAAATTGGGCAAAATCCCGATCTGAGTTGGTATTTGAACTCGGTTCGGTTCTGGTGAGTTACACTGAGTGGATACCACCCTCCTACTCCTACACAGGCTACACTAGTGGACCTTTCATCCATGGCCAGTGAAAAAATGACTGATTCGAACTCATTGTCGAGCACAATGGAGCACAGAGAGCGGGAGTTCCGAGGTGAACTGGATTTGTGATGTTAGCCGAACGACCATTTGATTCATTTGCACTTCACAACAGATTGTAGTGTCAAAAGCAAAAACAAAGTGCATTTTCATTCACATAGATTTCTACAAGTACAAAGAAGCAATCACACAACATAAAAACGATGCGCCTAAACTTACACTTTCCTTATCATGTACTTAAAATCACCACTGAGCAGATTTCAGAACAAAAAAAGAAAGAAAAAGAAAATCAAAACATAGGATACTTGGCAATATGATCCTCTACTATCTCCAGCACAACAAGTAGCTAAGATTTTCAGTTTTGACCCTCAACCCCGGTGGTACTTGTTTCATGGCTTTCATTCTTCCTTCTTTCGGCACCAGCATCAGCAACCTTCCGCACCTCATCTGCTGTAATTAAAAACAAAAGTGTACTGAATTTAGAATTGATACAAAACATTGTAATACTCCACACGCTAAATTTTCCGATCCAAAACTAGTCATAATAAAGTTGCTAATGAGACTGCAGCTTACCGTCAAGTTTAACAACAGCTTCGTTTTCGTCAGGTTTAACATCAGTTTCAGTTCCATACCAATAATAATTAACCAATCCCTTAGCTCGATCAACCATTCCCATACCTGCTGTAGGGCTCTCAATTCCCCTACCAGTACTTATTGCATCAGTTCCAAAACTATCATCATCGTCCCTTTCATAACCGCGCTCATCAGTCCCTAGTCTTCCAGGTACCTCTGGTGATTCAGTTACGTTATCCATTTTCATAACTCCTGGTGCTCCCGTATCGTGTTCTTTAACTTGTTCCCCCATCTTACTCGCAGCAGGGCTCTCCATACCTCCAGGTCCTCCACCAAAACTACCTCCGTCAGTTCCAAAACTCTCTTCTTCATCTCTTTCATAACCACGCTCATCAGTTCCTAATCTTTTAGTTACTTCTGCTGAATCAGTTACTTTATCCATATTCTCAGCGACTTTCTCTGGAAACTCTTCTTTTGGTTTATGCATAACTTCTGAGAACACTTCTAATAAGGGTTTGCCTTCGTCAGCAGGACTTAACTTTTCTACGAGATAATCCTTCACTGTTCCGCCTGTATTGTGTTCTGTAGCTAAGCCTACTCCTTCTTCGGTACCTGTACCTGCCACAGAACTTGTATCCCTTTCAGTGCCCACATCACCAGTTCCGGCTCCTCCAAATTTCTCATATACAGGAGCTAAGTTTTCAGTCGACGACAGTTTCTCTTCATCAATGCTTCTTGAACCATCTGTATCCGTCGCCTTTGCATCCTTTGTGACAGTGTTACTACTGTCATTTCCGTTGTACCCAAGTTTGGAAGCGACGGCATCTTTTGCCGAAATTGCTGTACCAATCATAGTTGATGCTGCAGTATTTGCAATAGCAGCCGGTGCAGAAGGCTTCTTCTCAGTGTAAATAGGTTCTTCGTCCACATTCATGTCATCTGACTTAGCCTCATAGAAGTCTTCGGTATTCTCTACATCGATTGATTTATTGGTTGCAGTTGGATGTGTTCCAGTGAATGCAGATTCTGGCTCTCCAGTGATATCAATTCCCCTAAATGACTGCGTCATCGGTTCTACATCTGCTTCCTTGGCACCTATTAAGCACATTCACACATTGCAGTTAAGTACTGTCCTTGCAAACAATTGTTGTATGCCTGGAATGAATGTTGCATATCAATATTACACTTTCTCTTACCTGCATCTGTAAGACCAGTGACTTCTGAATGGTGATTTTCGGATGCACCAATTCCAAATTGATCAGTAGTTTGTTCTGCATTCTCCTTTTCGAAATCCATCCATGTTGGTGCAACATTTTCCTTGTCAACCTCCAACGGCGTGGATTCTGACGAATTGGCCTCCATTGATGATGTATATGGCTTCTCGGAAACCATCCTGGGTATGGAAGAATTTATTTCCGTTATGACAGCTGCCTTTTCAGCCTCCAATTCTGGACTTACTTCCAAATTGGACTCAAGGTTCCATTTATACGGCTTCTCAGAATCCACCCTGTGTATAGTTGAGTTCAATTCAGATACAACGGCTGTCTTTTCAGCCTCCAATGGTACTTCTACACTCGGCTCGTCGAAATCCAACGTCGGTCTAGAATCTATTTCCCGTATAACTGCCGCCTTTTCAACTTCCAATGGTGTGGACGTCACATCCAGATCAGTCTTAGGTTCTTCTACACTGCTCGGCACTCCCAAATTGCTCTTAGTTTGGTCTGTATTCGTCTTTTCACCAAAACTCAACCCGGTTGGGCAAGATTCTGCGTGTTCGCTGGAGTACCGCTTTGGTCCAGGAACTCCCGCTTCCCCATATTCCCGAGTTGTCTCTGCATCTCCATGTTCGGCTAAATTTGATGGAGTTGCTCCAGTGTTAAGGTTGTCGCTACCAGTCTTAAACGCCGGTGATTCGTGTTCTGCAATTACAAGCGCACAAGTTTACAACCTTGTAATATATTGTGGATAGTAAGTGCAATTACACACAAAAGAGATGAGAGTTTAGGTACTTACTAGGTGCCACATGAATTTCTGGATCATTCTCAGGAGCATCATGATCAAAGTGATCTTCTTCGTCTAGCTCGTGGTCGTGATTTTGCATCTTAGAACCAATACTATCTCTAATCTTCCTTGCTTTAGCTTTTACCCGATTCATATACGATGGTTTCTTCTCAACAACAGGTTCATCTTGCTCAAGACCACCTGCAGAACGTGTTTGAGGATGATCCATATTCGAGACACAGAATGAAAATTTATCACACACAATATTATTTTTTTAGTTAAGCTCAGAAATGTGTAAGAATAATGAGAAGAGAGTGCAAGTGGAAGTGGGTTATAAAGGCAGAAAAACGAAGGGTAATGACTAATAATGATTACGCTAATAGGACATTTTACTTGCAAAAGATAAAGAAGTTCGATGAAAATTGAAGAATATCACTGTTGAGTCTGTACGTGGCATGCTTTTAAGACCGTGGTGGGGTTATGGGGAAGGCGGTATGTAATGTTTGGTGAGTAGAGTTAGAGATATTTTTTTGTTCTCATTATGTGGGAGGTCGGTAGGCATTACGTGTTGTGTCATAGTTGGTGCATTATTTGCAGCATCCACTGTGGCACTTGGTAAAGGATATTGGCAAAATTATTAAATTTTTCAGAAAATATAATAAAATACTGTAGCTTTGTTTAGTCAATTTTGTGGCTGACAGATTGATAGCCAAGTATTGGTGTCGAGTGTCGACAGAGTATTTTCGAACTTGACACGGAATAGTTTTAAGGTTTAATATGTGGGGAAGTCTCAAAGTGCTTTTAAGATTAGCTTGTTGGCACTAGTATAATTTAAAATTGAACCTGGTTAATTTTGGCGATTATGATGTAAAACCGCCTTGGATCCAGTTTCTAATTATTATTATGAGGGCGGTCCCTTTTTTTTTTCTTCGTAAATGAGGATAACTCATCAATCTTACACAGTTAACAAACGTCTTTTGATGAAGTCGTTTGTGTTCATGATTGTACATTCTAATTTTGGATATTTAAATCATTTATAATGGCTAAAAGATTTTTATTTTTCCAATTATTTTGGATAGTGAATCTATTACAAAAAACTGACAAGTTCACAGCTCAAATGGTATTGAATCTATACTTGTTAATACAAAAGTCATAGCTTTAAAATTTATATCAAAGTTTGAGTTGTTTCTAAAATCCGAGCTTTGTTTGAGTCTTCTTTCTCTAGCTTTAGCATACATTCTTATCAGCAACTTGAAAATGGGTTGCGAATCACTTTGAAAAATGATATGGTAGCCACTCATTTCAACTGCCCATTTAAAAGTCGTCTCCGCCCCTGTTACTTCTAACTGTTCTTTAGTGGTACAATTTCTCCAACTACCCCTAGCTTCGATAGTTCTTCCTGCAAAATCAATCATTGTTCGCCCAACTCCTGAACTAGTCATACGTTCATGCATGGATAAAACTATGTTTATCGTTATTGCCATGTATCATAAGTTTCCCTGTTGGCAGCTAGTAACAATCAATGAGTCATCATTTAGCGGATTGTAATACAAGGTTTGCATGATATGGTATTCTTTTCTATTAACCTACATACAGTATAACTATTTATGAATTTAACTATCTTCCTCGTTGTTACAGTACTATTTTGAATTTCTTTTTTGAATACACGATTACATCTTGCTTTCCAAACATGCCATGTTACGATACTACAAAAAAAACCTTCCATTTAATTACATTGTTTTCTCTATCTACTTGAGTAAACCAACCATTTAACCAATCATGAAAAGTGTTATCATTTTGCATTACATTGTCAACATCAAAATTAAGATGCATCCATACCTGTTCTGTGAAGTTGCATTTCATGAATAAATGAGTAAGAGATTCATCCTCTACATTACAGAATTTGCAACAGACGTCTATTTCCGGTATCATGGCAGTAACTCTCACACTATTTGGAAGTATAGAGTGTGTTTCCTTCCAGATAAAGATTTTGATTGAAGGAGTTATTTTCATTTCCCAAATTCTGTTCCACTGAATGTTAGTTTCTCCTGTACAATTAATATTGTTATATAAAGACTTAACAGTAAAGATACCTCTGTTGCTTAGCGTCTGGTGAGGAATATCTGGTAAACCATTGTTAGCAGACGGGGGATCCCTTGACAACCCTTTTATTTGATAGACTTTACAAAAGTATGATAAGTCCGAAAACAAATCATAGACGGTTAAGATCGGGAAGCTTTCAATCAAATATTTAATGGAAACTTTTCGATTATGACCGTCTATGATTTGTTATCGGACTCTTGCCATATTTTGGTACTTTACCAAATAAGGGGGTTGTCAAGGGATCCGTCTTTTATTATTAATCTACTCGTATTTTATTTCAGTCATTTATTTTTTAATACACTAGAGTCTAAATACACCTAGCTGCTAAATAGATATCCTCCAAACAATATGAGGAGTAATTCTACCACACAGGCTATCTATCAAAAAAACTCACTATCCTACCAGGTGGGTTATCCACCCATCTTCCTTTAAGTTTTTTCGTACTCCAACTTTGCCAAATAATCAACAACGTGATTTGATTTTCTATAAAACTATACTAGACAACTTGGCCTTCAAACTGTTAATGTCTTCAACAAGTTGTTACATTTTTCATGGTGGTCCGATACCATATTCACATGACTGGATTGTGAGAGTCGGGTCACTTTTGATTCGAGCTTTTGAATTCCCAACTTCACAACAACCTTGAAACCATTTCGAACAACCCAAATCTCAACTTCATTATTTCGATTGACGTAGATATACTTGCTATAGCGAGCCAAAAACTTCGCATCATCACCCTTAATGAGTCTTGCAATACCTGCAAAAACACTATTAGGCGAAGCCCGTCAATATTGAGTTTGCAATAACCTGTATTTGGAAAAATCCAAGAAATTTGTATATCTTGATAACAGCTATTTGGAAAACTCCAAGAAATTCTTCTTGTCATTCTACACAGCATAATAATACTCTCTAGCATGTCTCAATACTTTAGCTAGAGTTCTGTAAGCATGAAATTATTTTCCTTCGAAAATAAACATGTTCCTGCCAAGATAAATATTTCATTACAAAAAAAGGAAAAATAAAGCACCAATCAAGAAGTATCTTTCTCGTATCATCTCTCATTGGCAAGTTGCGTAAGTGCCTGGTAGAAATATCTTAGATAACACTATTATAGCTTATGAACTCATTGATTACATGAAGAAAACTAAGATTTCTATAGGTGCAGTGGCTATCAAACTAGATATGGCGAAAGAGTTTGATAGAATGGAATAGGTTTCCATCATCAAGATTATGGAATGTCTAGGTTTCATTCCTAAATGGTGTCAGCTAAACCTATGCATCAGTACTTTCTCAGTTTCTATTTTATTAAATGGGTTTCCTATTATATCATTTACTCTGTCTAGAGGGTTTCGTCAAGGTGATGCTTTGTCACCTTATATATTCATTCTCTGTATGGATCCTTTTAGTAGAATGTTACAATCAGCTGAATCATATGGCTTAATTTTTCCATTCCAACCAGTTAGAGGTGGCCCTAATCTCTCATTATTTTTTGTCGACGATTGTATACTTTTCTCTTTAGCCTCAGCAACTTTAGTTCTTGACTTAATGAAGATTTGTTCACCAATTCTGTGAGGTTTCAGGTCAAATGGTAAGTTTACTTAAAAATAGTATTCATTTTAGTAACAAGATGAGTGAAAAAGTTAAAATTTATTTTTCTGATTTGGTTCAGATGCAAAGAATGCCATTAAAGGAGAAACATTTGGGTGTTCCTCTCTATATAGGAAGAAATAAAAATGATTGTTTTGTGGACACTCTGGATCAAATGGAGTCTAGATTGCAACCATGGCAGGGGAAGCTGGTTAACCAAGCTGGTCGTATTACTCAGATTCAGTCAGTGGTTGGTGCTATGTCTCAATATAAAATGAGTTGTATGCAACTTCTAACTAAAAATATTAAGAGGGGGGAGGGATCCCCTTACACTTTTATTATCACACTATCTCATACGTTCGACGTTATTTTTACGGATAAAAACCAAACTGTAATGGAATTGAAGCTAATATTTTGTGGATATGTTAGTATTACAAAGCTCTACGTTCATATCGAAAATGAGCGTATTCCGAGAAGTATAACACCACCTTCTACTACTTTGAAAATGAGCCGTTGAAAATCAAAAGATTTCCGGCCGTCGAAAATAAGATTGTGAGGTTTTATGGTCACAAGACCGAAACTCAAAGGAATTGACGGAGGCCTGCACAAGAGGTGGAGCATGTGGTTTAATTCGATACAACGCGCAAAACCTTATTTCGGAATGTGCTCATTTTTAGCAGGCAAGTAGAACTTGGTAAGAGGAACATATCCTCAAAATATTAGCTTCAAATACGTTACGGTTTGATTTTTATTCACAAAAATAACGTCCAACATGTGAGTGTGAAAATAAAAGTGTGAAGGCATCCTTCCTCATTAAGAAGATGGAAACATTACAGAGGAATTATTGGTATGTTTTAGGAGAATTATAAGTGAAACAGAGAAAGATAAGAGGAAGGAGAAGAACAATCTTATTAGGAGATTAAAGTAGAAGCATTACATAGTTTCCTTTATATACAACCGTAGGAATCTAGTTGGACCACACATCCATGGGCCGTAGGCCCTATAACACTCCCACTTGTGCGATTCAATAAATAAACAAAACTTTATACATAGTGCTTCACATATAGTTCTTCAAATGTCGTTCTCCTTGATGACTTGTGTTGAAGTCCATTGCCTCATTAAAACTTTAATAAGGAAAAGCCCAGTGGGACAAAACCTTGGTACAACTCTTCAAATGTAATACTTCACATGTTGTCTCGTACTTTACATGTAGTTCATCACATGCAATACGATCTTAAAAAAAAGACCGATGAGTCTAAGTTAATTGCCTCGTTAAAACTTCGTCAGGAATCCAAAGGGACAAAACCTGAACTAAAGAAAAAGAGTACAATATTAAGCAAACTTATAACATAGTTGGACTCGAATATGTTGCCTCATTAAAATCTTGACAAGGAAAACCAAGTGGGATAAAACCTTGATGAAGGGAAAGAGTACAACGTGACAGATGCAAGTAAAGGTGATATGTTACAGATGATCACTTTGCTCCGTTGAAATTGACTAGTTGCTTCACAACTCTTAAGGCAGAAAATCCTCGTGGGAAAGACAATAGTCTTAGATGGGAAATTACATTCCCGGTGTTTGTTGTTGTCTTATTAAAAACCTTGCCGAGTAACAAAACCCTGTGGGAAAAAACAACCTCGGTGAAGGAAAATAGTTCAACAAACCATTAGATGCTCCCCCTGATGTCAGACAATTTTCATTAGTCTAATGCAGTCAAAAGGAGTTTATCACACTTTTCATTAGCCTAACAGACTATTGCGTTTCATTTCCGATTCAGATATTTTCAGTAATATCAACGGCGATCTGTCTTCAACGTTCAACATACTTGATGGTTTTAGTGTTGTCTCGCTAAAAACCTTGTCGAGTAACAAAACCCTTTGGGAAACTATTCTCGATCGAAGGGAAAAAGAGTACAACACAACTTCAATTTCGAAGTAAAATATGTCAACATCATATCCTTGGATCCTCCCCTGATGTCGGTATCTCCCCCTGATTACTTTCAGAGCTGTTCCAGACAGTTCCTTTAGTCATGTACTTTTCGAAACTGAATATCGGTAATGACCTAGAAAATAGTCTACCATATCTCCTCCTGATTACTTTCGTTGGAGAAGAGATTATTGTTCCTTCATAATCAACAACTTTTGGATTGCACTTTTATTAACACTTCTTTTTATGTCTTTGCGGGGATAAAACAAACTCATGTCAATGGTTACTTTTAAGTATGGGTTATTTTGTTTTTGGTACTCAAGTTTTGTCCAGCTTTTGAGTTTGGTCTAACATTTGTCCAGCTTGGTGTTTGGTACTTGAAAATAACGTTGACCCACGTTGACTCTTGACTTCTGTTTACCTTTTATTTAAAATTAATAAAAAATCTAATAATTCACTGAATCTATTATTATACCTTTCGGCTTAAACCAAAAGAGAGTACGACTCATCCTATTTTCTGATTTTCTTTCCTTACTATTCCTTTCTCTCTGGCGATTCAGATAGTTGATTTATGTTGAGATTTTTCCGTGGAAGGATGAAAGAGATTAGTTAAACCGAGAGATAAGATATTCATGTTGATGAACATGGAACAGCTGATGATGGCGATGAAATCGAATGAACTCAGGTAATTGGGGAAAAAGGTAAATCAAAGAGAATAGAGTTAGGGTTTCTTTGATTTGATTTTGAATTGGTATGTTAATTGTAAACCCAGGAAGAAACTATAGGGTTCATAGAATGTATCTATATGTTCTTATCCAAATAAAAATTACTGTTCTTGAGGGTGAATTTACAATCAGAAATTAGGGTTCTTGGGGATGAGATTAAAGATTGGTATTGAGTTAATTGAACATATTAGGTTGAATTTCAGATGAAGTTAAGTCTCATGCGATGAAATTAGGGTTTGCTTTTGAGGATTTTGGATAAGTTAGAGGCAGAAGAAAAGATTCTGGTAAGGGGAGGTTCTGATTGTGAATTGAATTTCAGAAATTCAGGTGTTGTATGATTAAACTGAATTTCTAGCTGTGAGTTGTTAATGATGTTGATTAGCAGGGCCCTGTTGTGACTGAAATAAATTGAGATGAATGATGCTGGCAATATGCAATAACAAAAATGAAAAAAGAGTTAGGGTTAATAGAGAAGGTGCAGGATCGAGAAAACATAGAGAGGGAACTAATGACTCTCCAAAAAGTGATAGTTTGTGTGTGAATTTCAGCCAAGATAACCAACGAAATCTGGTGATGCTGCCATGAAATGTTAACCGTAGTCCGAGGAATTGAGGATTATTGCATGTGGTTGAACTTGTGTTTGTTGTGGTTGAGTTGGTTTCGATCGGTGGAGGAAAGATATGAAGTAATATATGGTTTTGCCGGTGTTGATGTCTGAGAAGATGATTGATGTTCTTCTGTTGAGAAATGGGTGAAACATCTATTAGATCTCGACCGTAGGGTAAATGGGTTTGTTGAAGCCGTCGGATCTAATGTAAATATTAGAAAAGTGAAGGGTGTGATAGTAAATTGCTATGAGAATTACATTTTTACCAAATTATTTTTTAATTTCTTTAACAGATTTCAGTATATAACTGAGTCAACGCGGGTCAACGTCTTTTCCAAGTACCAAACACCAAATTGGAAAAATGTTAGACCAAACTCAAAAGCTGGACAAAACTTGAGTACCAAAAACAAAATAACCCTTTAAGTATATGATTACGTTCATTATACCATTCCAACGACGTTGCGTTGGCGTTGAGCTATATCTAGCAAACAAGTTCCCTGAGGATGTAAAATTTAATCGAGTATATTCCTATACTAAGTACAACAATGCGTGTATTGTACTTAGATATGGGAATTTCATCCCCAATACATCTTCGTCATCTTCCTTTAGACGAAACTTACATTTGAACCTCGACTAATCATGGGAGTGCTATCAGGATTCATGTCTTTATTAAATTGCCTGACAACTTTAGACATATGCAAACTTGTGGAATGATATACCACAAGCTCAGTATTCGGTGGAGCTTTCCCCAGATTTTTAATCTCAAATTCGGATTTGAAATAGCTGTTAAGGTCTCTTATTATATCAAGAGTACCCATCATGTCTGTACCATCAACATAGGTAGCTATAATTCCAAATCAGGAACTTTCTTATGAATACGCAAGGAAAAATAATTTACTTGTCTATCCCCTCCAAATCATATAGCCACTTAGATGGGTATACCACATCCGCCTGATTGCTTCTATCTATAAGTGAGCGTTCTATGTAACTGTAAACACACTATGGGGTTTAGAGTCACTTGATTTGGGTAACAAAAGGCTATCAAGTACTTTTGTAAATATCTTCTATCTCTTGATTCTTTCAGAGACAACCACATACATATGCTGCATTTCAAGTCCATTTGAAATTACCAAGCTAACTGAGTAGCTGAACACTATGAAGTTCATTACAAAACAATTCCAGGGCTTTGTGAGAAATCTCGCGCCACAAGGCGAGTCTTTATACTTTAAGACTTCTTTCTTTTCATTATGTTTTGTGACAAATTAATCATGTATGTCCAATAGACTTTACACTTGGTTGGTTAGCATTGGCACACCAAATACCTGTATATTTGTCAAACAACCAAGTTCTACCTGGATTGTATAGGCCAAATTTGTTATTCGTTGACATTAAGCAACAAGGAGCACGATTCGATCTCATCTTGCTCTATTTCCTTAAGCAAGTGTATATGAAATTAATCATCAATATGCTCGCATGATGTTTCAATTGACTCGTGCACATTCTCATAATCCACTTGGGATGTCATTGTTCTCTGGAATCATTAAAATTCGAAACGCCCTCCAGTTTGATTCATGGACATATTCAGAGACAATCTTATGAGATGATTTCTGATGATATAAGTAAGTTGTGCCTTATACTTCTTTTCTAGGTGAGGATTGATCGAACCAAGTGGTCTCTCCAACTTCCTTATAAAGCCACAACCTCAACCACACTTCTACTAAGTGTAGTTGCAAGACCTAAGTCTATGGTATACATCTCTTATCGAGGATTTGTAACCTTGCAGGTAGGTTTGCAGCTAGTATGTGTGATCTCATCACTTTAGCGGCATCAATGTACATTCTGAAAATCGAGATGATAAGACTTAGGGAGCTTACCCTTTTCCCTAAGAGATTACCAGATGCGAAAAGTCTTATCATCTCTTAGGATTCTGTTGAGGTTGGCTAGGGAGCTTACCCTTTTCCCTCTCATTGAGTGCATCGCAAATTTGGCCCAATTTGAACTCTAGACTCGCAAGTCCCTGGTCATTTAAATTCTGATATTGCAACAAATTTTCATTCATTTGATTCACACCATTGTCGAAACTAGGCCTTTTCTCAACAGGGTACTGGGTGTGAGATTGCACTTGGGGGTTTCTAGGATATGAATATCCTTGGTTGTTACCTGATGTACCCCCTTGTACATGTCCTTTAGACCATGAAAAATTGGGGTGGTTCCTCCACCCCGGGTTATATGTGGGTTATATGTCTAAGAATAAGGATTATTCTCATGTTTTTGGTACAAAGCATGGGCCTGTTCAAGTCTAGACTCTTTAATTTCATGCAAATCAGGACAGATTTCAGCTAAATGTTCTGAGCTATTACAGAAAAAACACATTGGTATTTCTACCTGATTACATGAGCTAGATGCATTGGGTTTATCACCCTTTTGAAGCTCTAAACTGTCCAGTCTTCTAATCACAGATGCCATTTTCGCATAAATTTCAAAATCAGACTATCATATGAATACCAGTTCTACTGACAGTTTTTCTAGGTTCTCTAATGGTCTCCCATTGCTGAGTTTTCTCGGCAACTTCATGCAGAAAGGCCCACGACTCGTCGGCACTTTTATCAGTAAACTCACCATTGCAAATAGACTCAACCATGGTTCGAGTGGAGAAATCCAACCCTTCATAAAGAATTGTTGATAGACTCCACTGCTCGAAACCATGATGGGGACACTGAAGTAACAAATCATTAAACCGTTCTACGTATTTGGACAATGTTTCACCATCCAGTTGCACAAAACGGTTTATACTCCGACGAATGGTGACTGTTTTGTGATTTGGGAATTTTTTGAAAAACTCTTTCATAAGTTCTTCCCAGGTTCTAATGGACTGAGGTCTCAGAGCATACAGCCAAGATTTAGCTTTCTCCTTCAACGGGAAGGGAAACAGACGCAGTTTCAGGGTCTCTTCTGTCATTTGATTGAACTTCAAAGTCCCACAAATCTCCTCAAAATCTCTAACATGGTGATAAAGGTTTTTAGCATCAACCCCTCGAAACACAGGGAGCATATGTATTGTGCTCGCCTTCAACTCAAACTGATCCGCAGTTGCGGGCAAAACGATACACGAGGGCTGGCTTGTCCTCGTTGGCTACATGTAGTCCTTGAGACTACGGGGTTGGTTCAATTCCTCGCCCATTGTCTCTGTTTGGTCAAGGCTGTCTACAGGTTCGTTTACTGCAGCAATGGGTATTTCTACAATATCCTCTTGATTTATCCTAACAAGTCGATTAGTTTGGTCTCTAAAAGACACAATCATAGCCTTAGCATGTACATCAATCATGTTATAACGACCAGCGGGTGAACAAACCAGAGAAGCAATGCTTGTGGAAATGGAACAGATACACAGATGTATGCACACAGATACAAATTCAGCACAGTGAAACGGCAGTTCCAGCTAGCAAATGTGTAAGTCAAATATCATAGAATACCATATGTTGCAGGGATTGGTCAGGGCTATGTAAAACAACTAGTTTAGCAGTCAAACGTGATATACCATTCACACAATCGTCAGGTAAAACAAGGGTTGAGAGATAATACCGCCGGTATAAAACCGGGTTTAGGCACTACAGCAAAATGCCCTGCTCCTTTTTCTTCTCCTCCTTGTAGTTCGCAATAGTATTGCAGGTACCTGATCACTCGAAAGAAAATTTCAGTACCCAGAATATGCAGCCAAAGCACAGAGACAAATGAGTTAAACTTATACAGAAAATGAAATGATGAACAATGACTTTTTTTTTTTTTTTTGAACTTCTATTAATTTATAAACAGGACTGTCAATGCAATCTAAATGAGACTCTATACTACGACTTACTTAAAGAAAATGTAACTAGCTAAATGAGACTCTACGCTATGAATGTAAATGACACAATTTTAATGCATAAAAATTACAAAATATAACTAGCTAGGGAAATATAGAAATGCAGAAAGGTGAATGCTACAGAATGTGAAAGTCTAAAATTTCCTAACTAAAACGGAAAAATGAAAAAAATTAAGCAAGGCTGCAGTATATTATAAAAACAACACCTATTAATTTCCTACACTAAAAACTGGCAGCAACAAGTATAAAAGACAATTGGTGAAGGACAGAAAACAAAATCTAATACCACTCACGGTAAGAAAACAAAATGCAATGCTATATTATCAACTGAAGAGGTTCATGGGATGCTGAACTATATGAACTAAAAACAAAACATAACTACTGGACGAAGACAATCTTAAACTTAAAATGCAAATGCAACAAAACGGACAAAATGTAAATCAAAAGATACAGGACATAAGTGGGAAGAACTAATCAGATGCTATGTAAAAAATTAAAAAATGAACTGACTGGGGTTGACAAAATATGCAACTATAAACAAAGTACAAATGGGGGAGAAAAAAATTAAAGGAAGTGTAATATGCACCGATGCTGGATATATTACAGGGGGGTGAGTACTGTAAACTGATTGTGACATAATTTAAGTTATGCTGCCAACAGTACAAAGACAGAACTCCTAAACGGAAACGACAGCTGCGAACACCTATCACTACAAACAGAAAATGAGTATTTTACCAAAAAGAAAAAGAAAGAAATGAAAACGTTAAAAGCTATAGATTTGAAAAGGCACTAAAACAAAGTTAAACCAAAAGTACTGGACAAAAGGAAAACTAAAATAAAATCTAACTAGAAATCAGAAAAATTAGACTAACTACAAGCTACGCACTAAGTTAACTAAAATGGTAAAAGAGATTTAAACAACATGCTTACATATATTTTTAACAAAAAGAAAAATGGACAAGATGGAACGTTTTTTTTTTTTTTTTTTTTTT
>NC_039361.1:23440758-23487205 GCF_003573695.1 Papaver somniferum | reverse complement strand
TTTTTTTTTGAAGCAGGAATCTAAGCTAAGCTATAGCTAACAGTACAAGGCTAAGATGCAGTTTTGTACAGAATTGTTGAACAACACAGACACTTATATGACTACAGAAACCTAAAAGTTACAAACTGCAAATACCAATCAACTTAGCAATACTATCAGTGACTGAAAGCAAAGTAAATTCAAACAAATATATACAGGACTAAACTAAAAACCAGTAAAGTAAACTACAGATTCAACTACACCGCTACCGAGTCCCTGGCAGCGGCGCCAAAAACTTGGTAGGTCTCTAACTAGTACCTACAATTGTACTAACTGCAAGTATACAGCGTCGAGTCTATAAACAAGGTAAGTACGAGTCGATCCTCAGGGACAAGGTGGATGTAAGATTGAACACAAAGTTTACTTATACGGATTCAAACAAGCAGTAACAAAAGGAGGGTTTGTGTGTCGATACGACAAGATGTTGGCAGTGATTGAAATAGTAAAACAGAATGTGAATAACAAGGGTGTAAACACTTAAATGGAAGAGACTAGGGCAATTGAATCCACCTCCTAACTTCTACTAAGCTAATTCAGTTCAACTACTATTCTTGTCCCTCCGTAATGGACACCGGTGAAGATGCAAGTCTGCCGTTTATCCAGGGTACTCTTAAATGGATGATCTAATATCAACTAAGGTAATCAATCCCTAGCATTAGCTATCTTCTTACGGCACAACTAATCACAGATCGAATTAAGCAATGAAGTATGAGTTGAAGCACAATACAGAGTTATTCTAACTACCTATGTTGCATAGAAAATAAGGTGAAAGCAATATATTGTGACGCACAGATTAGACCATTCCTATATCATTTTAAGCACAACAAGAATAATAATCAAACATGAATAAACTTAGCAGTAGATAAAGGGCTTCATCTAAACCCTAGCAAAAGTAATTAGAACATGATGAACAAGATGAAAACACAATTATATTATGAAAACTAGTTGATCCAGCTAGTCTTGGATGGTTCAACACATCACAACAAGCCCTATTTATACAAAATTTCTCTCAATTCACCTTCAATTGGACAACTAACAGTGACCCACTTACCCAAAACGCGTTTTCTGACAATTTATATCTTCAATTTGTCTCTGCAAGCTTACTTTCCAGCTAACCCTAATCTTATCTCTTTCAATCTTAGCTTCTAGGGTTACTGTTTATGATAAGATGGAGAGAGATAAAGAGTAAGAGTTTGATTGTGTTTATGGAGGCGGGTGTGAGCAGAGATGGTCGGGCGGATGAATTTGATGGAGAGGGATGCAAGTGGCGTTGTAGAGGATGAAGAGAAGAAATGGAGATGGTTTTGGTTCTGTTCGAGTAGGGGATGAAATAGAGGTTGTTTGGCTGTTGGGAGGAATCTTAAGATGTTAATGTACCATGTGGAGAAGTCGTTGGATGCTTAGCAGCTAAATCTAATCTGATGGCTCAAGATGAAAACGGGTTTGGGTATTAGAACTTGGGTTTTGTCTGTTGGAAGATATTCTCCTAAGCCCACATCTTAGCTAATATCTAAATCCCGCTTCCAGTTTTGGGTCTCGCAAATAGGGGTGAGCAAAAAGTCCATAACCGCGGATTTCACCCGTATTCGTCCGCAAAATTACTGGTGAAACCCAATCCGCAAGATCTATAGCCGGACATGGTTGAATTTTCCAAATCCACATTTTTGACGGTTTGGTTGCGGTTGGACTTTGAAATCCCCGAATTCACCCGCACCGTAGGACAATAATAAAAATTAATAGATGTATTAAGAATAATATTTTTATGCTATTACGCAGATACATCCATACCTGGGGCTGGGAAGTCTCTATCAGAGAAACTTTCAGAAGAATTTCAACTTCACTCTTGATCAAACTCGTAACATCCAAAATTTCCTCGACCTCAACTTCTTTGGCTTCATATTATTATTCTTCATCATCACTGGCCACTGCCTTATCCAATTCATGCATTTGTTATGTACCGTTTTTGCAGTTTCCTTCCTATCATTCTCGCTCAATTGAGCACTGACATCTTGGTCCTCAATCTCTTCTTGCTGTATTTCTTAGGCATGTGATCCCTTGCGTACATGTACAGTGTACAATAACTTTACATTGAAAGACCTGATGTTGAACCCATTTTCCATTTCATGAATGGAAGTAACAGTAGTTGCAACGTATCTGCAGATATGCCACAATCCAACAAGAGGAAACTACATCTCTCATGCGATATATGTACCACAATCCAACATATTTTTGTTTGTTTGTTTTATTTTATTTATTTTTTACTAAAATCCTTGGTCAATCTGCATCCGGTCCGTATCACCCGCTGATCCGCGGATGTCAAATCCGTGGGTGATTGGGCCGGACACGGTTGAATTTTCCAAATCCGTAACTTTGACGGATTGGACACGAGTGACCCCTAATGTGCATCCGTCCGTCCGTTGCACACCCCTACTTGCAAACAACATTCTTCACTTGCGGATGAGGTGCAAACACTATTCTTCACTGCCTTCTGGCGGGAGCTTTCTTGTCCCTCTTTCGTCGTCATCAATTCTCTGCTTCTTTTGGCCTCTCTATTCATCCAAGCTTTATTTAGTACCTAAAAACACAAAATTAATTAATACATGTATTTATTCTTGAAAACAATGAAAATACAGATTTTGGGATAATATATGATTTTAAAGCGCAAAAGATGAGTTAATTGTCAATGAAAAGGTGTAGAAATATGCAATATTTGGCACTCATCACAAGCCCACCCAAAAATGTAAAAGAAAGCTAGTTTGTATTACACACAGATAATACATGCATACATTATCATATAATAACAAAGATATGCATGAATTTCACAAAAGATAGATTTGTAAAACAATAATGAATACAAGAGAGTTCGTTATCGATTCCCACCTATTTTGATGACAAGCCTCGCCTACCTCGAGATGTTCAATCCACTGGATCATCCTTTGAATCGATCGCTGTTGACAAAGAGTAATTGTTAATCGCACAATCACTCTAAGATATTAGCCAAAAGGCTCATAACATAATCTCATACAAGTTCCAGTTATAAGCTAAGTCAAATAACTAATGGTTCTAGTTTTATTAGTGGTTTTATAACTTAATAATAAGTAATTTTGGAATAAAACAGTATCTACTTATCCAAATGGGGTCAACTTGGGTATCATCGGAAAGCCCTCGAAAAACCCTACAACGTTGCAGAAGGAACCGAAACATAATTCGGACCATAAAGGGTCCAAAACATCAAAATACTAGATCTAGCACCAAACCTAGCCCACTGGCCTGATCCGGCACGACCCGCTGAACCGGCCTGATACCCATTTACTAACCCATCGGGTCAAACTACGACCCGACCCATTAACCCGTTTCTCTAACCCATGACCCGACCCGTCTGACTCGGCTGACTCACTGACTTGGTCTGACTCGGATCGAATCAGCTATCTAACTCGGTCATCATCTTCAACAGTTCTCTGAAAATATTCCAAGTGTTTAGTTCTAAAACCATCTCTAGAGGTCAACTTCAAAGGTATATAGATTACAGACTATAAATTCAAATGAAACAAACAATGGCTCCTTAGAATCACAAGATCACTCTCTATAATATTCGCCTACTGAATATTTCCTAGTTCTCACTCTAACCTAGCTAGAAAGTCCCCTACTTATAGATACTCGTGACTGATACACCTGTTATTTGCTGCGTCGACTAATTTTCTATCATTGATATCTCACTCGACACTCAACCAGACGATACAAACCTTATATCAACAGAAAAACCACCCGGCGTACTACGATTATCATTTATAGGCTATATCTAAATCTCACTAGAAGGTACCTAATTAAGTCCATAGATAAAAGAGCAGTAAACAAAATACCATTACATAAAATCATATATTTTCAAATATGGGTCGGGATCCTGTAACAAATTTTTTTGACAAACCCTGCAAATCGTTAGATCTTGCATATCTGATGGTTTAGAAAATCAATAAAAACAAGTATTTATTTAGATCCCCCGTTCTTATTTGGAGAAAAGTCACGTGAAAAGTCAACCAAAGTCAAATTAGTCAAACTCTAATTTTTGATCATCCTTTCTTAACAATCATCTTTTCTTCCTCATCTTCCTCTTTGATAGTTGTTTTCTCTTCTATTTGATCTTTTTATTGCCTATTTTATCTTATTTTGGTTCATCTTTATCCATTCACAGTTTCTGCCCTAATTTTTAAAATTTCCCTTCTTTTGATGTTATGGAATCTTACAGTTAATTGGGTTTCATCTACTATTTTTATTGTTTGATTCTGCTTCATCGGCTGCTGTTTTTAATATGATTTTTGTTTCTTTTTTATTTCCTCTACAGTGTTATGCAGTATTGAAGACGTGTTGTCTACATCAGTGATTGCAACAATGTCTTTCACCTTCAGTTGGCTCTCTTTCAATTGGTTACAGGTCTGTTGGCTTATCTTTAATGTAGTGGTGCAACAATTTTATCGAATCATGAGTATTCTGAATGTATTTGATACTTGCTGTTACAAGATTGGTATTGTATACTTTTATTACCCGTATCATAAACTCTACACAGATCATCTTACACCTGGTGATAAATTCTATTACTCACCTTCTCTAATTTCAATACCTTTAAATACTCTTCATCAACAAAGTTTCATTACCATTACACCTACCTACTGCCTCTAGATTCAATCTTTATCCTCTACTACTATAAATACTAGTCTTTCTTTTTTATTATCTTCACAATTTTCCTTTCTACATCCTGATTTCAATCCCCTAACCATGTCTGATAACATAAATAACATCTCTCAACATATGGAGAGTATTTCCTTAGGAAATATACCTGATAGAGCTTGAGTTGTTACTCATTCAACTACAACTCTAATTCAAGGTATCAAAGATTGGAAAATCTGCCTGGCTGGTAAACTCTATGCACCTGGTATCATGTTGTGGCAGGATGCTGAAAAATATGATAAATTTATTTGGCCTCATCTTAAACGCAACAATCAATGGCAGCTAATGGTAAGATCACTTGAGCCAAATATTTTTGGTATTAGATTTAGTACAACTAAAGACAAAGATGCAGTTTTGTTTGGTGGTGCTTGGAACTTTGATGGTCATCTGATTGTTCTTAGAGATTGGCATCCTTCTTTCCCTTATCAGCATCTTAACTTTGATACATCACCCTTTTGGCTTGAATTCAAATATCTCCTACCCGAATTCACTTACCCTGATATCTTACGACTTTTTGCTGATATTGTTGGAGAGACTATTTTTGTTGAACCTGATGGTATTCATCCCAGTACATCCACTAAATTCAGGGCAATGATAATGATGCGAGTTACTACTCCTATGATTAAAGGAATTCATGTTGCTAATGCTGCAGAAGTGTCTCGATGGGTGGGATTCTTTTTTGAAAAACAACCATACAAGCTATGTCAAGAATGTCGGGTTTCTGATCATGATGAAGACTTATGTAATAACAGAAAGACTCGTCGTATCAATATGGAAAGTACCATTAGAAATTTTGGTCCTGCTGTTGAACAAGTTGCCCTGCCAGTTAGAGAGCCTCAAGAACTTGCTTCTCTTTTTATGAAACATGGGCACCAAAGGAGATCGAATCTTAGAGAACCAGTTGCTTCTCAGGCTAGCCCTTTAGATGGTATGATTCTTTCTTACTTTACGGCTACTGATTCTCAATCCAACTCATCCATTGCACCTGCTGACAGAGCCATGCCTCATCCTAACTGTACTATGGTGGTAGCTAATAACAGTTCTGATACTCGTACCTTTATTCGTCAGAAAAGATGTCGTAATCTTACCACTGTGGTTTTATCTGACGAAGATTCTGAACATGCTTCTACTTGTCCTCAGGCATCTACTAGTCAGCCTCAACATACATATGTTCACCATGTTAATCAAGTTGATGGATCTCCTGAGCCAAATACGAGAGACATTGTTGTTGTGGTTCAATCCATGAATCATGATATCTCTGATGCTAGACAACATGTACTTTATTTCACAACTCTTGTTTTCTCCTTTGTTTTAACTTCTGCTTTATTTTGGTTTAACATTTCCATTATTATGAAAATTCTCTCTTGGAACTGTCAGGGTTTTGGTAACCCTTACACTCGTGATTATCTACGATTTTTCATTACCAAATATAACCCTGGTATTTTCTTTTTGTCCGAAACTAAAACCCAAGCTTCTAGAATGCATTTCTATTTACAACAGTTCAAGTATCCTTATTTCTGGCATGCTCCTTCTGTTGGTTTGTCTGGTGGTATAGATATTGCATGGAAACTAGGAATTGACCTTGAAATAATGCATACAACTATACATGGCATTCATGCCATTTTGCATAGTCACTCTCATCATCCTGATATATTACTTAGCTGCATGTATGGTGCTCACGATCATGCTGAAAATCAACAACAATGGCAGTACCTTTTAGATATGCAACCTCAAGTAGATTTACCTTGGGTTTTGATTGGTGATCTTAACTTCACAATGAATGACTCTGAAATTCAAAGCTCCCACAACTCTCAACATTATCATTCTAGATTAATTAGACCTATCATTCAACAACTAGGTATAATTGATTTAGGATTCATGGGATCTGCTACAACTTGGTCAAATCACAGAACAGATAGTGCTCATACAGCTGTTAGGCTTGACAAAGCTTTAGTGAATACTTTATGGATGAACAACTATTCTACCGCTTATCTTCAGCATGTCCCTCCTGTTGCTTCAGATCATTCTCCAATTATTTTGTCAACTTGTGGTGATGCTAGTCCTAAACAGATACCTTTTCGGCTGTATAGATGCTGGTTTTCTCAACCTTCATGTTCAGAGGCTATTAATGATAGCTGGAATCAAAACTTTTTAGGTTCTCCATCCTATCAATTTACTTCTAAACTTAAATATACCAGAAATCGTCTTCAAATATGGAAGAAACAGTCTTTTGGCAACATAGAATCAAATATTCAATTGATACATCATCAACTGCAACATTTCACCAGTCTAAACTTGCCTTCTTCTGATTCCAATATTTCCAAGTTAACCGATTCTCTTCAACATTGGTTATCCATTCAAAAAGATTTTTACATGCAAAAAGCTAGAACAAATATCAATGCTGCAGACAGAAATACTGCATATTTTCATTCTACTGCCAATTACAATAAGAAAAGAAATTAGATAGATGTTATACAAGATTCAATGGGTATCTGGCATGATTCCAAAGAAGAAATTGAGAGTACACTTTTACAACATTTTTCCAGCATTTCGGGAACTACAAATCCAGTTACTGATGCAAACATTTTATTTCAGTTTCAGACTTGTGTTACAGATGAAGATAATGAAGCTCTTCTCTGCATTCCTTCAGAACAAGAAATTAAAGATGCAGTTTTCCAGATTAAACCTTGGGCTTCACCAGGAGCAGATGGATTTCAAGCATCTTTTTACCAACAATGCTGGTCAACAGTTAGTAAAGAGGTAACTTCAATGATCCAGCATTTCTTTATTCATAAATTCATGCTTCGTGATATCAATCGTACCTTTTAAGTTCTTATACCTAAAACATTACATCCTCAAACACCCAATGAATATAGACCAATTAGTTTATGTAATGTAAGCTATAAGATAATCTCCAAAATCATCTCTAACCGATTGAAACCTCTTCTTTCAAAAATCATATCACCAACTCAATGTTCTTATGTACCCGGCAGACACATTCAAAACAACATCATAATTGCACATGAACTGATTCACACAATGAAGAAAAAAAAAAAGGAAAAATTTCTTATATTGGCCTTAAACTGGATATGTCGAAGGCCTTCGACGGGATAGAATGGCAGTTTCTTTTTGACATTCTTCTGCAGCTTGGTTTTCATCAGGACTGGGTTAAACTTGTACAACAATGTGTTACTACAACAAGCATTGCTCTCCTCATCAATGGTAGCCCATCTGCTTCCTTTACTCCTTCGCGTGGAATTCGACAAGGTGATCTGTTGTCACCTTATTTATTTCTCATAATCATGGAAGGTTTTTCAAGAATAATTCAATCTCAAATCTTACAAGGTAACTTGAACGGAATTATTGTTGGGAAACATGGCCTACAGGTGAGTCACTTATTTTTCGCTGATGAGTGCCTTTTATTCCTTGAAGCTTCTCCAAAATATCTTCACAATCTTCAACAAATTCTTGATCAGTTTAGTAAAGCTTCTGGGCAAGTAGTTAATTTACAGATATCTACTATTTTCTTCAGCAAAAATGTCCCCCCTTCCCTCAGAAATCAGTTTACTAACATTCTTCACATAAAAATTATGGGTCTAGGCGAAAAGTATCTAGGTATACCTCTACTGCTGCATAGATCAAGAAAAAAAAATTGTTGGCCAATTTTGGAGCATATGTCTGCGCGATTACAAGGATGGAGTAGTAAAATTATCAACCAAGCTGGTAAGACTACTCAGCTGAACTCTGTTCTTATTACAATGAGTATGTACCATATGAAAGTTTTAAAACTACCTGATACAACTATTCATCACATGGAACAACTTCATCGAAATTATTGGTGGAACAGTTCCTCAAATCATAGGAAAAAACATTTCATATCTTGGGAAAAGATGAATTTTCCTAAGAGATTAGGAGGTTTAGGACTCAAACAACTTCGTCACTATAATTCTGCCATGTTAGCTAAACTATCTTGGAATATCATTCATAGTCCAGATGATCACTATGTGCAACTTTTGAAGTCAAAGTACTTTCCTTATCATGATATTAAGTGTGAGCCACCACCTAACATTAAAAATTCTAGCTGGATTTGGCAGAGTATAGTTCATGGTTTACAGATTGTTCATCACTTTGGAAAATGGCAAGTTGGTGATGGTAAAACCATCAATATTTGGAAACACAACTGGATACCTAGTGAATCCACCTTTTTACACTCTTGGGATTCTCTTAATACAAATGATTTTCAGTGGGTCTCTCAGCTCATTAACTCAGACACAGAATAATGGAATGTCAGCCTCCTACATCAGCTATTTACACCCATCCAGGTGATTTCTATCCTTATTATACCTTTGCATTTACAATCTGAAGATTCTTTGTTGTGGCCTCTTACTTCAACTGGCCAATTTTCAACGTCTTCAACATATCAACATCTGTGCAACATTAACTCCCCTACTGCACCTAATATTTTCAGCACAACCTTTTGGTTAAAGTTCTGGAAATTAAAACTTCCATATAAGTTCCAAATTTTTATGTGGAAGTTTATCCATAATGATTTACCAGTTAAATCTAATCTACATAATATAGTTGATGTTCTTGTGTTCTCTGCAATACACATCAGCAAGAAGACATAAATCACTTGTTTTTCTCTTGCCCCTTTGCTGCTGCTATCTGGAAAGCTTGTCTACCTCAGTACTTTAATCATCTTCAAAAATTTGCTACACTACATGAATGGATAGGTTCTTGGAAAACTAATGCAGATATTAACTTCAATTCAGAATCTCCTTCCCTGCATGCAATCATTGCAACTATCTGGTCTCTCTGGAAATACAGATGTAAAGTAGTTTTTCAACATGAAACAGTCAATCCTAACTTTATTTTACATCCTCTGTTTAATTACTTGGCTGGTATTTCTCATACTTCACATACATTTCATACATCTCATAATACAAATTCTGTAGATCATTCCCATTGGACATCACCACCACCAGATATGTTAAAAACCAATGTGGATGCCTCTTTTTATAAAGCTTATTACTTAGCTGGTATTGCTATGTTAACAAGAAATTCTACAAGATCCTATGTTGCAGGAAAAGGAGTTCTTCGAAGAGTAGCTACTGTTCATCAGGCGGAAAGTTGGTCTCTGTTAGAGGCTACGCAATGGGCTGAGCAACAACAATGGAAAAATGTGATCTTTGAATTTGACTGTAAAAACTTAGTGAACACTGTCAATATGGGTATACATCCTCCCTGGCAATCCTCTCCTTTGTTATATAAATGTGTGCAACTATGTAATAAATATAACAACTGGTCTTGTAGATATGTTTCAAGAGTTTGTAATAAGACGACAGATTGTCTAGCCAAATTTTTCCGTAAGTATTGTAGTACTGGAGAGTTGTGGCAAGTTCCACCAGCTACTCTAAATGTAAACTTGGCTTATGATGTATCTTTCCTTTGATGTTTAATATATTTACCTTTGTCAAAGAAAAAGATGGTTTAGAAAATCGCTTACGTGTCAGTTTATCAGGCTCCAATTGTGTTTGGTATAATTAAAAAATTCTAAGGAGAAAAATTTTATTTCTTTATTTTGATTGATTTATTAGATCGTTGAGACCTTTTATGTTTTGTTTTTAGAATCAGGGCTTGTTAGAATCTTGTTTTCGCATAGGGTTCAAACAATTTAGATAGAGAAGAATATGATTGGGTTAATTAACATTCCTTAACCTGCTTTTGCATGATTGGACTGAGGCTTCAAAGCCATAGCTCACGTACAATTAACCAGTTATAACCTGTTTGTTATAACTTAATTAACATTCCTAAAAGAGACTGATGTTGATTATGATCATCCATATGATCAAGTAGAATAAACTGTGGTAGGTTGTGACAATGGAGGAGACAGTCAAACCTTGTAGAAGTACGAGAAGAATAAACTACAACGATATATAACATGAGACACCATTAAAGAGATGGATTTATATTTTCTGTAGAGAAAATGATAACGGTGATGAGCATGATGGTCATTAAGATGAGATCTGTAGGTACCAAATCACATCTAAAATTCATTTCCTAGTCCCGGCTTAGCCAACCAAACGGAGAATAATAGTGGTTGGGTGCCACGTCAGCTGAATTTATTAACCCTTCAAATATTAAGAACATGATTAATTTTGGTTATTATCAACATCAAAACACTACCCAATCATTCAAAAACATACAAGAGTCTATTAGAAGAATTACCTTGATTGTTTACTAAGTTTCCATCAACATTATCATTAATTAATCATCTTTTCTACCATGAACACCAACTTATCCAACCTCTGAGAACATTCTTCTACCTCTTACTCTTCTCATTTAGATACTAATTACTCTTTCTAATGATCTCTCTCAATTCAAAGGCAAAATCACAACAACAAGAAATATTTATCTGTCATCATCCTTCCAAAATACTATTCCTATTTTTACATCTTATGTCTCTTTATAAAACTATCATAATATCTTTATTCTTATATATACTTTCTTGCAAAAACTATAACAGCACCACCTCTTCCCTGGAACTCGTATGAATCATCTTCAAACGAAAATCAACTTCCTACATCATCTACTCTATGTATCCAAAACAGGGAAGAGATAAACTTCCTGAATAATTCCAAAACCAAATTTATATAAACCCTAATTAAAAAGTTGACACCTTTATTACACCGATTTACGATTATTAATTCTACTATCTTGTTAAGGGATAACCTTTCACTAATCGAAAGGTACGATCAACTACAAAGGTCCGGTCAATAAAAGTCTGGTCAAGTCAAGCATCGGTCAACACTAATGGTAAAACGATCAACGACGAGTCAACTCAGTTTGATTTCGGTCAAACTTCAATATCTAACTTTCCGAGTGCGATATCTTCTTCGTCCGGTATCCAATTAGCGCGTTGTTGTAGTCCATTTCGCATAAATTTTCGAGATCCATCTAATGGTACTAATTTCATTCCAAACTATTATTATATTTTTATTAATTATTCAACTTATTTAATTAATCGAGTCATTAATGGCTAAATCGTCTCTTGACTAGTCTAATAGCGTTGACGCGGTTGAGGGTCGTTACAACACAACATCAAAATATGTGGCTAATGATTTGGTATTTAGGAATACCTTATAAGTGCCAGTTATTTGTTTGGAAAATCACTAAAGATATTTTTCCGGTTGCTGCAAAATTTCAGCGAGTGGCTAATTTGGAGAATCCTCAATGTGCGATGTGTGGCCAATTGAAACCATTGATCATCTTCTGCTTCACTGTTTATTTGCCCGTGCAGTCTGGTTTGGGACTTCCCAATCTATTATGCAGGAAACTCTTCATTTTCAGAACATACAAGATTGGATTTTATCCTGGTCTTGCAGAGAAAATCTGGTTTCAATATCCAGAAAATAGTTATTGCATTTGTCGGTCATCACATTATGGTTTATTTGGAAAAGTCGATGTTTGCATATTTTTGAGGGTAAAATCAACTCTCCTACATATGTTATTCAAAAAAAATTCAAATTTTTTCATGATTGTAGGATAAGCATTCATCCCAGGACTAGTTCTCACTCTTTGCATTGCATTAGTTTTAACCACCATTGGGTCTCTCCTCCTATTACTTGGTTGAAGTTCAATTTGATGCCTCTATTATTCCTGATACTAATTTAGCGGGTCTGTATATTGTTGTTCGTAATTATTTAAGAATTTTTATGGAATCCATGGCATGGACAAGCAGAGTCAAATATGTATACCAGGCGGAGGCGTTAGATCATCTTATGGCAGGACAGTAGATCAAGAATTGTGGTTTAAGTAAAGTAGTTGTTGAAGGTGATAATCAAGTCTTAATTGGAAGTTGTTCAGCGAAAGCAGGTTGATAAAGTCAGATGGGAAGACATATATCTCTTATCTGAATGTTTAGGTTTATTTCAGTATGATTGAACTTAGGTTTGCTCCTAGAGTCTGCAATAAGGTGGCTAATGCTCTTGCTAAGCATGCCAGAAAAATTCAATGTAATCAGCACTGACATAGTACTCCTCCAAAAGTTATCATTCTTGCTCTACATAAGGATATGTATTCTATGGTTTGTTGCGGAGGTGATGATAATTAGCATGCTGATAGTCTTAGTTTTATGTTGTTCTGTTTGTTGGTCTTAGGAAGATGTTTGTGTTTGTGTATTGTATTTTGTATCCTGGTTTCCGTTTATAAATAAATATTTATATGTTCTTCAAAAAAAAAATGTAAGCACACATAACTTTTGCATATGTCGTAAGCATCTATAAAGGGGATACCTCGGTTTACAACAACCACTTTGAGCTAACCGCGATTGACATAGAATTTGGATTCCCCGAGAATGTATGACTTACTTCAAAGATCATGAACCCGTAATTTATTATTCATTTCAATATATTACTCATTAAATTTAATATAAAATACATTATAATTATTACCATGACCTCAACAACTCAAATGAGTAATCTGTTGTATACTTGGAGTTGAGGGAAAACTCACATCCCAAATCTGTGACCAAGTCGGTGGATCCCGAAACTGATAAAACTTACATCGTCTACTTTGAGGAACATAAGCTATAACAAATGAATCTGCAACAAGGAAGCAAAACAATATTGTAATCAGATCAAGCTTATCAATCAAACCCTTCTAACAATCTTACATAAGCTAATTGGAGACGGTAATTTGAAATAAACAAAAGACAACCAATTAAGCATAACTTTATTGTCTCTCTAATAATATAATGATAAACATAACCAAACAATTGAACTATATGCATTATATGTGGAATACGTCAAACCTAATATCTAAAAAATGTGTAATTTAAAGCTAGTGATTCGCGTTCAGCATATTATGAACTACATATTGATTTTCAGAGTTTGGATTCCACGAACACATGTAACCTGGATGCGGGTTTGACAACTTTAGATTTTCACGTTGGGCACCACTGGTCTCTGAAAAATTGGAGGTCTAACAACCTCACCCAATATTTCGCTTAGCAATCTGTATGGACTAACTCCAATATACTTTTAAGAGAATCAACTAGACAGTCAGACTCAATCTTAGTAAAAAGTATATCAAAGAGTTATACCTCAATTTCTCGATTCAATCCCAACTCAAGCAAATAGAAATCTGCGAGTCTGATTGAATACAAGAGAAATAAATTTAAGGTACCAAAGACCAATGTTCAAGGATCAATCAATTTCAATCAACAATCAAAGGTTGGATTTACCAATTGATCGATTCAACGCACAACCTGTGATATTTCAATTATATAACAAAATATAATGCGGAAAAGGAATAACACAAACACCGGAAGTTTTGTTAACGAGGAAACCGCAAATGCAGAAAAACCCCGGGACCTAGTCCAGATTGAACACACACTGTATTAAGCCGCTACAGACACTAACCTTCTACAAACTAACTTCGGTCTGGACTGTAGTTGAACCCCAATCAATCTCACACTGATCCAAGGTACAGTTGCGCTCCTTACATCTCTGATCCCAGCAGGATACTACGTACTTGATTCCCTTAACTGATCTCCCCCACAACTAAGAGTTGCTACGACCCAAAGTCGAAGACTTTAATAAAAAATCTGTATCACACAAAAAAGTCTATTGGAATAGATAAATCTGTCTCCCACAGAAATACCTACGAGTTTTATTCCGTCTTTTGATAAATCAAGGTGAACAGAAACCAATTGATATACCGGACTTATATTCCCGAAGAGCAGCCTAGAAATATCAATCACCTCAATCTTAATCGACTAGAGAAACAAGATATTGTGGAATCACAAATGATAAGACGAAGATGTTTGTGACTACTTTTCTATATTGCATATTGGAGAAATTAATCTCAAGCCAATCTTACGATTACACTCAATCACGATAGAAACAGCAAGATCAGATCACGCAACTACAAAGAAAATAGTTGGGTCTGGCTTCACAATCCCAATGAAGTCTTCAAGTCGTTAACCTACAGGGTCTCGGTAGAAACCTATGGTTAAAGGAGAATCGACTCTAGCTTATGCAACTAGTATCACACAGGAGGTGGGGGGATTAGGTTTCCCAGTTGCTGGAGCTCTCCTTTATATAGTCTTCAAATCAGGGTTTGCAATCAATGCTACCTTGGTAACAAAGCATTCAATATTCACCGTTAGATGAAAAGCTGATTAGATTCAAGCTAATATCTTTCAACCGTTAGATCGAACTTAGCTTGTTATACACAAATGAAATGCACGTTCATTTAGGTTTGTGTAACCGTACCTAAACGTGTACACCTAGTTGGTTCAATAGTAGTTAACCAATGGTTAGCCATATGAGCACTTTCATATCAACCTTATTCATCTTCACCATAACTAGTTCAAATAACTCATAAGAACTAGTTAGAGAGTTGTTCAATTGCTTAGATCTCATAGAAGTATATAACAAAATCGAAACAAAAACGATTTTAATTCACTCGAATAGATTCAAGAACATTATAGCCATGGTTTGCAAATATGCATTCCTTAGTTTATATATGTCTTAGATCACGAATAAACCATTTTTAGAAAATAACCCACTCAAGTATGCATACCGGTACGCACACTTAACTACCCGGTTGAGTTTGTTTTCAGTTCACAAACTCCATTACAAATTCACGGGATGTGAACTTCCGGCAGTACGCGTATGGGTACGCGGACTTAGCTTCCGGACATCCTGAACCAGTAAAGTACGCATACTTTAGTTCAAGGATTTTGGGCTTATACAAGTATGAGTTCACATACAATGTTTATATCCATTCAAGGTTATATATTCTAAACTCTCATTTCAATCATTGAAACATTCTTAGAGGATGTTAAATAGAGGTTATTCACATACTATTTTTCATCAAAGCGATTTTCAAGATATTGAAATAATCAACATGACTTTCGTCACTTGTAAAGATGAACTTGGCCAAAGCGAAAGCTTACCAACACATATTTCGAGAAATAGATAAGCGAGATAGACTCGGCTCGAAATAGCAAATGTGTATAATCGAAGTCTATATAGCAATATGACTTTTGTCTCAAGATAGGAGATAGAGTATATAGACTTTTGAGTGATAGATAAGTTCAAATCTCCACATACCTTTTAGTCGATGAAGTTCCACCAGTTCCTTGAGTAGTTCTTCATCTTTGCATGATGAACGCCGTGGAGTCTAGAGATCAACTACACTTTCTATCCTAGTCTGAGATTTAGCTGTAAGTAGACTAGAAATCAAGACTTATAGTTTTGGCAACTAAACCTGACAAACAAGCTTGAGATAGCAACGCTTGCGAGTTCGACCGAGCAGTGCTCTAACAATCTCCCCCTCAGTAAATTTTAGTGACAAAACTATCAATACATATGGAATACAAAATAAATAAACTTTGCAGCTTCTCTTCCACATGCATGATCTCCTTGGTTCTTCAACATTACTCGAAATCTTTATCACTTCCAATTACTCCAATGATTCCAAAGATATTCAAATCAACATCATCGTTGTTGAAGATCCGTATCCATAACAATGAGAAAACAAAAGCTCTCAATCATTGTTACACAGTGTCGTAGTATTATTACACAACATCAAAGTTCAATTGTATCACAACTTTGACAACAATACTATGGTGATATGTATCACTCCGCCTTAGTCAATACTTGATCTCTCATGAAAACCACTCCCCCTTACATAATGATCCGAAAACCATATGTATTTGTAGTGTGAACTACAAATTAATTCTCCCCCTTTTTGTCAATAAAATTGGCAAAGGTACGAAAACTAGTGGGATCCTAATGAAATTTCCATGGAGACACTTCATGACCAAAAGTAAGCACATATCAACTTTTTAGATGCAATCATATAGCCGAAACTTAATGCATTCATCAAGGAGTGAAAAAGCGGGGGTCTAACAACACCACCCAATATTTCGCTTAACAATCTGTATGGACTAACTCCGAAATACTTTGCTAGAGAATCAACTAGACAGTCAGACTCAATCTAGATAAAACTATCTCAAGGAGTTATATCTCTCTCTTGATTTGATTTTTACTCAAGCTAAAAACAATAGCGAGTCTTTATCAAATACAAGGAATACTTGGACGGTACCAAAGACCAATGTCCAAGGATCAATCAATATCAACCAACAACCAAAGGTTGGATTTCCAATTGATGATCACGAACGCACAACATGTATTATTTCAATTATATAAAATATAATGCGGAAAAGAAATAACACAGACACCAGAAATTTTGTTAACGAGGAAACCGCAAATGCAGAAAAACCCCGGGACCTAGTCTAGATTGAATACACATTGTATTAAGCCGCTACAGACACTAGCCTACTGCAAACTAACTTCGGAATGGACTATAGTTGAACCCCAATCAGTCTCCCACTGATCCAAGGTACAGTTATACTCCTACGCCTCTGATCCCAGCAGGATACTGCGCACTTGATTCCCTTAGTTGATCTCACCCACAACCAAGATTTGTTGTAACCCAAAATCACAAACTTGATAATAAACAGATCTGTCTCACACAGAAAAGTCTATAAAAGGATAAATCTGTCTCCCACAGATAAACCCTAGGTTTTGTTCCGTATTTTGATATGAAATCAAGGTGAATAGGAACCAACTGATAATCCGGTCTTATATTCCCGAAGAACAGCCTAGATTAATCAATCACCTCTCTACAATCCATCCTGACTACGCAAGCGGATTGTCGAGGAATCAAAAATAGTGAGACGAAGATGTTTGTGACTTCTTTATCTTGCCTATCGAAGGACTCTCACGATCTCAAGCCAATCAATCGATTGTAATCGTACGATAGAAGATGCAAGATCAAATAACACAACTACGATAAAGTAGTATCGGTCTGGCTTCACAATCCCAATGAAGTCTTTAAGTCGTTAACCTGATTTTAGAGAAGAAAATCAAAGGTTAATGGATATCGACTCTAGCGGGCGCACTAGTAGCACACGGACGTGTGGGGATTAGTTTTGCACAATGCTAGATGTCTCCTTTATATAGCCTTCAAATCAGGGTTTTGCCTTAGTTACAAAGCAATCCTTATTCACCGTTAGATGAAAACATTTAGATTCAAGCTAATATTTCTCAACCATTAGATCGAAAACTTAGCTTGTCACACACACTTGGGTGGACGTTACTGGGTTCGTGAAAACCATTCCCAAACGTGTACGTGTATGTTGGTTCAACATAGTAACCCAAAAGGTTAACCATATGAGCATTTCATATTAACCTTGTTCTTCTTCTTTACCATAACTAGTTCAATTGACTCAAATGAACTAGTTAAAGAGTTTTTCAATTGCTATGAGATCTTATATAACTACACAAGACACAATTGAAATAAAGATGATTCGATTGAATCGTCTCATGAGCATTATAGCCACGGTTTGCATAAAGCATTCCTTAGTAATTTAATGTTTCATGTTCAGAGCACATCTTTAGATCATAACCTCTTAAGTTCACAAACAAGTTCGCGGACTTAAGTTAATCGGTTGAGTTTTCCAAACTCAGCAGAAATTCTCGGAAAGAGAACTTCCGCCAGTTTGCGGACTGGGTTCGCGGACTAAGTTCGCGGACTTAGCACACAAACGAGTTTTGGAAAATCCAGCAGAAATTCTCGGTCGAGAACTTCCGACAGTTCGCGGACTTGGCAAGCTAATTCCACAATCCTCCCGATTTATCTTGATCAAGAAAGTTCGAAAACTTTGGTTCAAGGAATACATGGTTATGTAATCTAAAATCTCATTTCAATCATTGAGACATTCTCATAGGACACTATGTAGCCGTTATTCACAGACTGATTCACGTCAAAGCAATTCTCAAAGTGATTGAAACTTTTCATGACTTTCGTCACTAGATGAAGATAAACTTGATCAAAGCGAAACGCTTTACCAACACACGATTTCGAGATAAAAGATAAGAAATGAATGCTTAGCTCGAAATGTCAAATGTATATGATCTAGTCTATATAGTATACGACTTTTGTCTCATAAGAAGTAGGATATAGAAGAGATAGACTTTTGAGTGATAGATAAGTTCAAGTCTCCACATACCTTTTTGTTGATGAAGTTCCAAGGTTCCTTGTATAGATCTTCGTCGTTGTATGATGAATCGCCATGAATTCCTTGAGCTCAACTACACTTTTCTATCCTAGTCCAAGACTTAGCTATGTAAGCTAGAAATCAAGACTTATAGTTTTGATCACTAACATTGACAAACATGCTTGAGATAGCAAAGCATGTGAGGTTGACCGAGCTATGCTCTAACAATCTCCCCCTTTGTCAATTTTAGTGACAAAACTATTAATACATATGGAATACAAAAAAGATAAACTTTAGTGGCTTCTATTCCATAGTCTAATCTTCAACGTTCCTTGAAATCTTCGTCCTTCCAAGTACTCCAATGATCCCAAAGGTTGTAAGTTTAGCACCATCATTGTTAAAGATCTGTAGCTATAACAATGAGAGAAATCGAGATTCTCGATCATTATTATACAATGTCATAGTATTATTATATAACATCAAAGTCCAATTGTATCACGACTTTAACAATAATACTAAGGTGATATATATCACTCCCCCTTAGTCAATACTCCATCTCGATCATGGAAACCACTCCCCCTTGCACAATGATCCGAAAACCATATGTATTTGTAGTGTGAACTAAAATATTTTCCCCCCTTTTTGTCAATAAAATTGGCAAAGGTACAAGAATGGGATCATAATGAAATTTCCACAAGAGACATTTCATGACCAAAAGAAAATACATACCAACTTAATTTAGATGCAATCTAATAGCCGAAGCTAATAACATTCGTCAAGGAGTTTTAAGATACAAGATAACCCCTATAAAATTCCACAGCCGCACTCCCCGCAAGATATTACCATTAGGCACAAGTTCAAAAGAACTCTCCCCCATTTGATGTCATTCCCGAGAGAACAACAAGAGCGACCTTAATTTCGAAAGAAAAGAAGGATTTCTTATTGGACACCAAAAAGCATAGAAATGATTTTCTATATCCAAAGCTCAACCAAATTAACCACAAGTAAACCCATGATTAATTCAATTGGAATACGCAACTAAATCAAACCACAAAAGTGACCAATTTAATTGAAAGTGCTCAACATAAGTAAACTCACGGAGCTACGACTAAGTCAATCAAACGGAGATGACTAACTTACCCGTTCAAATACTCAACATAAGGAAAACCTTACAGAATATATGACTACATTAACCAAAGAACATGATAGTGTAGCCTTTCATATACTCAACACAAGAACTTGTGGAATATATGAAAACTCAACTAGATTAATTACAAGAGAACCTTTAATTAATCTAATTGAAATACAAACAACCAAATTAATCAACGAAGTAATCAATTTAATTATTTTGGGCTCAACATAAGAGAACTTATGGAACCCCGACTAAGTTCATCATTGAATATGACAACCTTAACAGTACATGTACTCAACATAAGAAAGAAAACTTATGGAGTACTAACTAAATAACCAAACTAGTTGATTAATTTAGTTCCTAATGCTCGAAATATAACATCTTATGGAACAACCAACAAAGCCAAGGTAAATAGACTTAGTTGTAAGGTGCTCAACATAAGACACACAATGGAGCCTTCACGGTAAAACATAATAAAATGGATCAATAAAGATCAATACCGTGGATAACATACAAGGATCTATTCTATTTTCCATCATAACGATATAATAGACTTTATCCTTGTCAAACAAAAGATTTTATCCTATTTTCCATCAAATACATGAATGCATAGGCATAACTTTTGTATATGTCAAAATTCCATTCGTCCTTTCATCAATACGAATACCGTTTCATGAACGACTTTACTTTTGACAGCAATATGGGACCTTCAAGTTCACGGACGTAAACAATACATATCCCATAAAAATATTGCAATATCACAAACTATTAAAATACTGCAATAAACATCATCCTCCAAATATTTTTAGAATTTAAAACCAATAAACCTAAAAAATAACATAAGAAGATGAAAACAAAAATAGCTATGTGTAGTCACAATCATCGCTATTCAAAGCACTAGTTATTCTTCCAACTAATCCAAAAAGAAGACATACTAGGCAAATAAGAATATGCATTACTCATCACCTTCGTCATCTGGTAATTTCCAAGTATCTTGAATTGAATCCAACTCTTCCTTGAGCTCGAGACACTTGGTTCCAATTAACGACACTTGATCTTTAAAGAACTTTACTCTTGCATTTCCCTTGCACACACCCTTGTAAACTTTTTGAACAAGCCTCAAGGTGGTAGGGTCTTCAACATCAAGAGAAGTACCTGATAAGCACGAAAGTGCGACGCATTTTAACCCATAAATACAATAGATAGGACTCATTATTTCTCTAATAAATTTGTTTTAGTTGTTTTTGGAAGAATAAGCTCTTGTGGAGAATTGGCTCGAAAAACAAGTTATTTGCACCCGGAGGACACGTGTTATTTGGACTCTCAATGTTGGTTAAGGGACACCTCAATGGATAAAGGGCACCTTCATTACTATTTACACCCCATAAGGAAAGTGCTAAAGGGACACTCCTATTCCGCATAAGGGGAGGTCATCTTCAACAATTCGATTCAAGTTTTGGCGGGAAATATCTTTGCAGCTGAACAGATTTTAGGGTTCGAGATTTGGATGGTTTTTAATGAGACTCAACTGCTGACTTTTGTTGAGATGACTTGGATGAGCGAAACAGGGAAGGTGTGGTCGTTATATTTGGCTAGAACAACGGGTCGTAGTGAAACAGGGGACAGCTCAAACTGCAGATATTTTGGTTCGATGTGGGAAGGGACTTGGCCGAATTATTCTCGTGCTATGGATTAGTATAACCCTATTTCGTCTAAACAGGAAAGGTATGGCTGTTAGAATCTAATAAAAAGGAAAAAAATCATTGATTCTCGGTAAATCAGGGAGGAGTTATTCTTGGGTTTGATTCGGTTTTATTCTGGGAGATACGTGAAGATAATGGGAGAAGATATTCTGTTATACTAAGAAGAAGATGTTAGTGCAGTTATTACGTTCAATAAAGAAGATATTTTGTGAACTCGTTATAACAGAGGAGCGTGTTATTCACGGGATTCCTTTATACTTTCCCGAGTCTGTGAGTTATTTTTGGAAGCGGCTTGAGTTTGACTCTGTCTAAGATGATTATAAAAGAGTGTTGGAGTGTTCCAGTTGCAAGATAACACAAGAAAACATGTAAAGAGAAGAAAAAGGAAAAGAAAAATATTCCCGTATCTGCAAAGAATTGGAGAGAGGATTATATGGAATTATTGCGAAAGATTTGAGACCTATCGAATATATAAAGGGAGATGGGATCACATAGAAGAGATATTGAGTGATTGGGGGGGGCTATAGAGTCGAGAGAATTGTTGCAGAGAAATCTGCAACAGCAGCAGAAAAACAGTGAAGAACGAAGAACATTGACCCACACAAGCAGTTGTTTATGCTACATTGAATACGACAGTCGCAAGACAGTATTATATGCTACAGTGGTAACGACCCACATCCGAGGGTCGTAGTTCTCTGGTTTGTAACAAATATAATTTTTACAAACCCGGTTTTGAATTATTTCTCCCTTTTCATCATTTGTAAACACCCTTTGAGCAATAATAATGATTTTTGAGCGTGTTTCCAACAACATGATGAGCTAGACCCCATCACTGGGACAACGGAGGAAGCCGGACTTCATACTTGGGTGAATTTGTTTTATTTTATATTTGACTTTTGCACTTAATTAAAATAGAATTATGATTTGAAAAAATTAGTTATTATTTTATTAGATGGGTCATGCTTGCTTAGATGTTTTATGTCCCATGCTTACGATTTATAATTAATGTTTGGAGGATCTACCTTGGCAAGAATAAGAGTTGATGTTGTTTTATTTGTCAAGCGATAATTGTTTGAGAATGAATAATTGAACCTATTGATATGAGTTTGGCCGAATCCTAGACCCAGTAACTCTCTATTTTATTCCTTTAAAATTAATCTTAACAAGTCTTAGAGTTCGAATCCTTATTACAACAACGACAATCAAAAATATAATCATTTTGGCGCCGTTGCCGGGGATTTATTTTTAGATTAATTTTTAGGTTTATTTTTTTTATTATTATTTGTACAGTATTTTCATTTTTTTTAGATTTTTTTTCCTTTTTATGTGTTTCTTTTTGTATTTCTTTTCAGGGAATTTTTGAGGATGATAACTTCTTCCGAGGAGACGTCACCTAAGATGACATTGGCAGAATATAAGCGTAGAAATTCAAATCAGCATGCATCCTCATATGAGATGACGCTTGGTGAATACATGCAGAGGCAACGGTATGGAGTTTTTGATCCACATGTGGTAAGTGAAAAATATCCTTTAGAGATATACGAGAAGTAGTATAAACACACACCACCTAGTTTGGAACAAAGATTAAGAGTTCTTGAATGTCAAAGATTATTTGCTGATGATGATGATGAATCATGTAGTGACTCTCTGTCCCATACTGAATATATAGATGACCCTGTGAATGATTGTGTAGATGATTCGTCTAATTTATTAGAAGAACCTATCTCGCAAGATCTTTCACCCAACTTAGAGGTTGTTTCTAGTCCCCTAGACTTTCAAAAGTTGCCCAATTTAGAGTTAGAATTGCTTGCTTCTAGAGTGTTGTTGGATTACTTTGCATCTAAGTACCCAGAGGACTTGCCTATTCCTGATACAGTGAATGAGCTGATTGATAATTCCCCAATCTCAATAGAATCCCCATATTTTGTTCTGTACGCACTTCCTTGTGCAGTAAAAACATGGTTTAGGGGTAAATATTTGTTTTTGATAGTTTCAGTGTCTCCGTATCGTTATAACATAAGTGTGAAGCTGTCATTTACAAATGTTGTATTTTGGGTCAATCCCCAAATTTTCAGGTTGTTAATTTTTGGGGATCCTTTTTTGTACATTCCAGTAGGTGTATTTTATTTTTATTTTTTTCATCTTATGTATTTCCCATCTTAAATTTTGCATTGGATGACTCAATTACATTGAGGACAATGTAATGTTTAAGTGTGGGGGAGTGGTTAACGTTTTACTTTTCTTTTTCAGGAATTTCCTTGCATGTTATGACCAGCTGTGTAGCGGGTCTTAAAAAAAAATTGACCAGCTGTGTAGCGTGTCTCTTTATCTCTGTCTCTTATTATATGACCAGCTGTGTAGCGGGTCTTCTTCTGTTTTTTGCTCGAGGACTAGCAAAATGTAAGTACCTCTTTGTCGCTTGCGAACATTTTCCCTTATACGACGAAAAGTGCATGGACGAATAAGTTTGGGAACCCCAAGAGAATTTCCAATAAAATCAAGTCCACGATCACGACAAATTTGGCTAATCAAACAAGGATAGCCTAACATCTTGATGTGAGAAGTCATCGTCATCATTTGAAAGATGATAAAGCCACAAATATCAAGATATGTATTGTCAGATGCAAGGAAGAAGACCAATTCCGCAAACTCATAACTCCACCAAGAATTCTCAATTGTGGAGGGACGAAGGTTAGAGATACCGAGTTTTCCAAACGCCATTAAAGAAATACTAAAATCATTAGTAGGAAACTTTCCTTGACTCCAAACTACCTTCTTTCCACAAAGTCCAATAGAGATATCATCATATGAAGGACGTTCATCACTTGGTGTAGGTAACCGTATGTTGTCCAACGGTATTTTAGTGACCCTTGAAATTAACTCTCTATTAACAAGAAACCTTTCTCTATTTATCATGGATTTGAATTCCATCTTCTTAAAATCAACATCATGAATGTTGGTATACAAAATCCTTGTTAGAGAATCAAAACCTTCACCGAGGCCATTAAAGATATTCCCAAGATTGAACTTTTTGAAGCAAGCTAAATCCTCTTCTTATCCACTAAAGGTTTCCAATTTCTTTTCTAGAATAAAACCTTTGGAAGCAATCCTATCAAAAGTTCTAGCACAAGAATCATTCACAAACCTAATTCTAAGAGAATTTTGATCACAAGGTGGATTCAAGCTAAAGGATTTTGAGCTTTTAGAACTCCTTTTCATGCTTCTAGAAATCATCATAAAGAGATACTCAAAAGGAGATTACTTACTTGAAGAGAACCTCAAACACCCTTCCTTTTGATTTCTTCAAAGAATATTTAATGGTGGAGAAGCACAAACCCTAGTTAACGTACGCGGACGGAAGATGAGAAGGGAGAAGGTTTGCGGACCACCAACATATATATATCCCTCATTCATGGGCTTGGATTGTACACGAACCGTGATCCATAAGACTTAAGGAAAAATCTTAGCGCTTTCCTCAAGTGGTAAACAACCAACAAAAAGTGGAAGAAAACAGAGGTAATAGAAAGTTAACCAAACAACAACACAACTGTATACAACTCAATCCATTTCTTTCCCCACATCAAGATATGTACAAATGGGGAAAAGACAATCTTGTTACCAAGAGGCATAATGCGCAGAAGAATTATCATGCGACACATCTGGTTGACAGGTGTGAACAGTCCCTGTAGTATAATCAAAATAATGATGATGGTCATGGCAGCTGGAGCTTTCTATCCTTCGTTGTTTCGGGCTAGAAGAAGGATATTTCCGATATCTGGGTTGTTCAGTATTAACAGTTTTAACACGACCAACACCCTTTCCAGAAAGATTCTTAGACTTAACAGAATTAAGTTTTTCTAAGAATTTAAAAACACATTTGAACGCTATAAACAGATCTTTATCAATTGATCCATCACGATAGTATTCCTCATAGAGATCAAGAGTTAATCTAGTGAGGTTCCACATCCTTGAGCGTATTGAACGTTTTCCCAATTTTTCTTTCCTTTTATTTTTTCCTTCAGATTGCTTCTTAACATCTAAATCTCCCCTTTTAGATGAAGTAAGATTATCATGAGAACCCAAAAATTCTGACCATAACAATCTTTGAACAATCTTTAAGGAATTCTGGCGTGCGTTACAGATGCCAGGAGCAAGTTTTCCAAAGAAATATCCCATAGGGCAATTTATATGGAACGAACAAACACAAACTTATTAGGTTTACCGTGTTTGCCTGCTCTGATACCAATTGAAAAAGTGGGGGTCTAACAACACCACCAAATATTTCGCTTAGCAATCTGTATGGACTAACTCCGAAATACTTTGCTAGAGAATCAACTAGACAGTCAGACTCAATCTAGATAAAAGTATCTCAAGGAGTTAATATCTCTCTCTTGATTTGATTTCTACTTAAGCTAAAAACAATAGCGAGTCTTTATCAAATACAAGGAATACTTGGACAGTACCAAAGACCAATGTCCAAGGATCAATCAATATCAATCAACAACCAAAGGTTGGATTTCCAATTAATGATCATGAACGCACAACCTGTATTATTTCAATTATATAAAATATAATGCGGAAAAGAAATAAAACACACACCAGAAATTTTGTTAACGAGGAAACCGCAAATGCAGAAAAACCCCGGGACATAGTCCAGATTGAATACACACTGTATTAAGCCGCTACAGACACTAGCCTACTGAAAACTAACTTCAGACTGGACTATAGTTGAACCCCAATCAGTCTCACACCGATCCAAGGTACAATTGAACTCCTACGCCTCTGATCCCAGCAGGATACTGCGCACTTGATTCCCTTAGCTGATCTCACCCACAACCAAGAGTTGTTGTAACCCAAAATCACAGACTTGATAATAAACAGATCTGTCTCACACAGAAAAGTCTATAAAAGGATAAATCTGTCTTCCACAGATAAACCCTGGGTTTTGTTCCGTCTTTTGATATGAAATCAAGGTGAACAAGAACCAATTGATAATCCGGTCTTATATTCCCGAAGAACAGCCTAGATTAATCAATCACCTCTCTACAATTCTTCATGACTACACAAGCGGATTGTCGAGGAATCACAAACAGTGAGACGAAGATATTTGTGACTTCTTTATCTTGCCTTTCAGAGAACTCTCACGATCTCAAGTCAAATCAATCGATTGTACTCGTACGATAGAAGATGCAAGATCAGATCACACAACTACGATAAAGTAGTATCGGTCTGCCTTCACGATCCCAATGAAGTCTTTAAGTCGTTAACCTGATTTTAGAGAAGAAAATCAAAGGTTAATGGAGATCGACTCTAGCGGGCGCACTAGTAACACACAGACTCGTGGGGATTAGTTTTGCACAATGCTAGATGTCTCCTTTATATAGCCTTCAAATCAGGGTTTTGCCTTAGTTACAAAGCAATCCTTATTCACCGTTAGATGAAAACCTGATTTAGATTCAAGCTAATATTTCTCAACCGTTAGATCGAAAACTTAACTTGTCACACACACTTGGGTAGACGTTTACTGGGTTCGTGAAAACTATACCCAAACGTGTGCGTGTATGTTGGTTCAACATAGTAACCCAAAAGGTTAACCATATGAGTATTTCATATTAACCTTGTTCTTCTTCACCATAACTAGTTCAATTCACTCAAATGAACTAGTTAAAAAGTTGTTCAATTGCTATGAGATCTTATGTAACTACACAAGACACAATTGAAAAAAAAGATGAACAAGGTTTGCATAAAGCATTCCTTAGTAATTTAATGTTTCATCTTCAGAGCACATCTTTAGATCATAACCTCTTAAGTTCACAAACAAGTTCGCGGACTTAAGTTAATCGGTTGAGTTTTCCAAACTCAACAGAAATTCTTGGAAAGAGAACTTCCACCAGTTCGCGGACTTAGCACACAAACGAGTTTTGAAAAATCCAGCAGAAATTCTCGGTCGAGAACTTCCGACAGTTCGCGGACTTGGCAAGCCAATTCCACAATCCTCCTGAGTTCTCTTGATCAACAAAGTTCGAAAACTTCGGTTCAAGGAATATATATGGTTATGTAATATAAACTCTCATTTCAATCATTGAGACATTCTCAGAGGATGCTATGTAGCCGTTATTCACAGACCGATTCATGTCAGAGCAATTCTCAAAGTGATTGAAACTTTTCATGACTTTCGTCAATAGGTGAAGATAAACTTGATCAAAGCGAAACGCTTTACCAACACACGATTTCAAGATAAAAGATAAGCAATGAATGCTCAGCTCGAAATGTCAAATGTGTATGATCTAGTCTATATAGCATACGAATTTTGTCTCATAAGAAGTAGGAGATAGAAGAGATAGACTTTTGAGTGATAGATAAGTTCAAGTCTCCACATACCTTTTTGTTGATGAAGTTCCACGGTTCCTTGTATAGATCTTAGTCGTTGTATGATGAATCGCCATGAAGTCCTTGAGCTCAACTACACTTTTCTATCTTAGTCCGAGACTTAGCTATGTAGGCCAGAAATCAAGATTATAGTTTTGATCACTAACATTGACAAACATGCTTGAGATAGCAACGCATGCGAGGTTGACCGAGCTATGCTCTAACAAGGAGTTTATAAATATACAAGATAACCCCTATAATATTCCACAGCCACACTCCCTACAAAGATTTGGCAATTAACACAAGTTCAATTAAGAACTCTCCCCCATAAAATGTCATTCCCAAAAGATCAACAAGAGCGACCTTACTTTTACAAGAAAAGACGGGTTTCTTTGGATATCAGCAAATCACATGAAACATGAATTTGTATCCAAAATACTCAATTAAAAACCACAAGAGAACCCATGATTAATTTAATCGGAAATGCTCAACATAAGAGAACTTACGGAGCGGCACATTATATACATAAGAAATATGGATCAAGGAAGATCAATACTGCGGAATAAACAAAGATTCATTCCATCTTTCATCACTGTTTGCACAATGACATATAATAGACTTAATCTTTGTAAACAAAAGCTCATCCTTTCTTTCATCAATATTTGCATAATGACATAAAAGGCTTAGCTTTTGTTTGTCAAAAGTTCATTCAATCTTTTATCAATACTTGCATATCGACATATGACAGACTTAACTTTTGACCATGTATGGGACAATCATATTTCACGGACGTAAACACACATATCCCATAACAAGTTGCAATATATATATATATATGAAATCATAAATATTAATACTGCAAAAATCATCTTCCAAACAAACTTTAGAATTTAAATAAATAAATCTAAAAACAAAGAAGATGAAAATCGTTGGACATAGCTATGTGTAATCACAATACTGGCTATTCCAAACTCTAGTTATTCTTCTTAAAAACACAAGAATAAAATTCTCATAAGAAGTTTTTCTAAAGGAAATCAAACACAACTCTTGTGAAACATTTCACTTACTTTGAATACTCTTCTCATATTACCTATATTCATCAAGCTCGTCCTCGATTAGATCAATCCTGGATTCAATATTATCCATCTTTTCTTCAAGTCTTTTGGAAGAGGGTTCAAGTTCACTCTTCAGGGCATGTACTTGTTCCAAGACAAGATTCATGGTTAAAGAAAGCTTATCAAAATGAGAGATCAAGGGATTCCCATCAGGAGAGGAGTCACGCTTTTTAGAGCACATCTCACTATCATAAGAATCAAAACGAACTTTCTTAGAGGGAAAGAGAACAGTCCAGACATCACTTTTTTTGCTAGAAAGACTTGATGAGGACATGATAAAAGATAAAGAAAAAAAAATGAAATGCTCTCATCAAGGAGAAATCTTCATCTTTAAGAAGGGTTGAAGATAGAGGATAAAATTTCCAAAAAGACCTTTGACAAAAAACCCTAACAGAATTTGGTTATCCCCAAGAAAAAGTCTTTACAAGCAAAACCGTTTACGTACACAAACGATTCTTGACTAAAAGGAGCTAAAAGCAACAAAAGAAACATAACTAGAGAAATAACAAAGACATTTCATCACAACCATCTTTAAGATTATGATTCTTGCCTAAGAAACACAAACAAGAATCATCTTAAACAGAATTACAAAATGTAATTTCTCCAATCCACAACAGGGCTGGAAGATTTCTTACGAGGGGATGAAGTATTCGTCATTCCTTGTTTCTGTTTTTTCTTCAGGAAAGAAGAGTTATGCACATCATTCTTCCCCCTTTTTAGCAAAATTTCGAATACTTTGTTTGTTGATTTTTGCAAGCTGTGACAGGCTTTGGAAATCCTTTTTGAAAGATGTAAGGATTTCATAAGGGATTTTCCTTTTCATCTTCTGAAAACAAGGTTTAACATAGGAGAAATATTATTGATCTTTAGTGCATACAATTTAAAGATGATCCTGATTTTCACACAAGGAGACCAAACTATTTGGTAAGTCCTTGTAGTTCTCCACATCATTCTTTTCAGAGTGATTTGAGAATGACATAGAATCAGGAGTAATTTGTTGATAGTGTTTAACAGAATTAATCGAAGAAGTTCGATATTTCTTATTAGTGATAGCAACTTCCTGTCTTAAATTAAACAGTTGACATTCCAGATCTTCAATCTTTTTAATCAAGATTTCCTTTTCTAGTTGAAACATTTCTGGAGAAGTAAGATTGTGCATCATGGAATAATCAGGACTGTTAGGAGGACAAGTGTGATTATCAACAAAGAGGTTAAGAGAACTTTCACAGATATCGTCCTCAGGACAGTAGTCAAGAGTATCCATCCATGCTTTTGTTAATTCACTTAACTTCTCATCATAACTTTTGGAAGTATTATGGATACTTCTATAGCACTTAGAACAATCTTCATAATCATAGTTTTTTTGAACTTTTATGTCCCCTTTTCTGACTGACTGGGCTTTATTTTGAGACTTTCTTTTATTTTCTCTAAGAGTTTTCTTAAGTTGTTATATAAATAGTGACAGAGTTGAACTAAAGCAATTCTCATCCCTTGTATCAATCAATTTAGGACGTCGAGAATTTTTATCAGATGAAGCAATATGATTACTTAATAAGTGACGTTTTTCTCTTTGACAAATTTCAAGATCGAAAATTTTAAGCTTTCCGACAAGAGTATTTTTGGAAAGCGTATCAAGTTTATTTCCTTCAACGATGACATGCTTCTTAGAATCGTATCTGGATGGCAGAGATCTGAGAATCTTCATCACAATGTCCTTTTCAGGAATATCCTTACCCAATGCAAAGGATGCATTAACAATTTTAGACACTTTGTGATTAAACTCATCAAATGATTCTTCATCTTCCATACGAAGGTTTTCCCAATAAAAATTTAGGTTTTGAAGCCTAACTTCTTTTTCACAAGTATACCGTTCAAATACGGTTTCTAAGATATCCCAGGCATCTTTAGACCGAGTGCACGTAGTCACATGGTGTTGAAGATCTGGGATAATGGAATGTATGGTAGAATTTAAGCCGTCAGAATTTTGCTTTGCAGCAAGGATTTCTTCTAGACTATATCTACCAATATCCTTAGGTCTAAACACATCGCCTTTTGTATCAACCGGAGGAGTATAGCCATTAACAACACGTACCCATGTTTGAAAAATACGAGCTTAAAGAAAAGCACGCATAGCAATTTTCCACCACAAGTAGTTTGAGCCATCTAAGACTGGCGATACGTTTATGGAGATAGAATTTCTATCCATAGAGTCAGATCGCTACAAACACAGACTTATAAGGTCTTTAAACGTGTTTTCCTGCTCTGATACCAATTGAAAAAGTGGGGGTCTAACAACCTCACCCAATATTTCGCTTAGCAATATGTATGGACTAACTCCAATATACTTTTAAGAGAATCAACTAGACAGTCAGACTCAATCTTAGTAAAAAATATATCAAAGAGTTATATCTCAATTTCTCGATTCAATCCCAACTCAAGCAAATAGAAATCTGCGATTCTGATTGAATATAAGAGAAATAACTTGAACGGTACCAAATACCAATGTTCAAGGATCAACCAATTTCAATCAACAACCAAAGGTTGGATTTAACAATTGACCGATTCAATGCACAACCTGTGATATTTCAATTATACAACAAAATATAATGCAGAAAAGAAATAACACAGACACCAGAAGTTTTGTTAATGAGGAAACCGCAAATGCAGAAAAACCCCGGGACCTAGTCCAGATTGAACACACACTGTATTTATCCGCTACAGACACTAGCCTACTACAAACTAACTTCGGGCTGGACTGTAGTTGAACCCTAATGAATCTCACATTGATCCAAGGTACAGTTGCGCTCCTTACGTCTCTGATCCCAGCAGGATACTACGTACTTGATTCCCTTAGCCGATCTCACCCACAATTAAGAATTGCTACGACCCAAAGTCGAAGACTTTAATAAACAAATTTGTATCACACAGAAAAGTCTACTGGAATAGCTAAATCTGTCTCCCACAAAAATACCTACGAGTTTTGTTCCGTCTTTTGATATATCAAGGTGAACAGGAACCAATTGATATACCAGACTTATATTCCTGAAGAATGACCTATAAATATCAACCACCTCACAATAATCTTAATCGACTAGCGAAACAAGATATTGTGGAATCACAAACGATGAGACGAAGCTGTTTGTGACTACTTTTCTATCTTGCCTATCGGAGAAATTAATCTCAAGCCAATCTTATGATTGCACTCAATCACGATAGAAACAGTAAGATCAGATCACGCAACTACAGAGAAAATAGTTGGGTCTGGCTTCACAATCCCGATGAAGTCTTCAAGTCGTTAACTTATAGGGTCTTCGTAGAAACCTAAGGTTAAAGTAGAATCGACTCTAGATTATACAACTAGTATCACACAGGAGGTGTGGGGATTAGGTTTCCCAGTTGCTAGAGTTCTCCTTTATATAGTCTTCAAATCAGGGTTTGCAATCAATGCTACCTTGGTAACAAAGCATTCAATATTCACTGTTACATGAAAACCTGATTAGATTCAAGTTTATATCTTTCAACCGTTAGATCGAACTTAGCTTGTTATACACAAATGAAATGCACGTTCATTTAGGTTTGTGTAACCGTACTTAAACGTGTACACCAAGTTGGTTCAACAGTAGTTAACCAATGGTTAGCCATATGAGCACTTTCATATTAACCTTATTCATCTTCACCATAACTAGTTCAAAATTAGTTAGAGAGTTGTTCAATTACTTAGATCTCATAGAAGTATATAAGATACAATCGAAACAAAACGATTTTGATTCACTCGAATCGATTCATGATCATTATATCCACGGTTTGCAAATATGCATTCCTTAGTTTATATATTTCTTAGTTCACGAATGAACCGTTTTTAGACAATAACCCACTCAAGTATGCATACCAGTACGCATACTTAAGTACCCCGATTGAGTTTGTTTTCAGTTCACAAACTCCAGCAGAAATTCACGGGATGTGAACTTCTGGCAGTACGCATACGGGTACGCGGACTTATCTTCCGGACATCCTGAACCAGTAAAGTACGCATACTTCAGTTCAAGGATTTTGGACTTACACAAGTATGAGTTCACATACAATGTTTATATCCATTCAAGGTTATATAACTCTCATTTCAATCATTGAAACATTCTTAGAGAATGTTAAATAGAGGTTATTCACATATTATTTTTCATCAAAAAGCGATTTTCAAGATATTGAAATAATCAACATGACTTTCGTCACTTGTAAAAATGAACTTGGCCAAAGCGAAAGCTTACCAACACATATTTCGAGAAATAGATAAGCGAGATAGACTCATCTCGAAATAACAAATGTGTATAATCGAAGTCTATATAACAATACGACTTTCGTCTCAAGATAGGAGATAGGGTAGATAGACTCTTAAGTGATAGATAAGTTCAAGTCTCCACATACCTTTTAGTCGATGAAGTTCCACCAGTTCCTTGAGTAGTTCTTCGTCTTTACATGATGAACGTCGTGGAGTCTAGAGCTCCACTACACTTTCTATCCTAGTCCGAGACTTAGCTATCAGTAGACTAGAAATCAAGACCTATAGTTTTGGCAACTAAACTTGACAAACAAGCTTGAGATAGCAACGCTTGCGAGTTCGACCGAGCAATGCTCTAACAATCTCCATTATCACCAACTCCTTTATGGTGCAATTTTTGCATCCAGGGTAGTAAATAATAAAACCAACCAGGAGTGCAAACCCGAAATTATATTCATAGGAGTTGTAAGTTGTCACACACAAATAATACATAAAATAACAATCATATTTTACGGTGTTATTTGGTTCCCATGAATGAAATGATATGAATAACAAGACCCATTAGCGGCCTACACAAATTACACATATAACAAACAATCCTCTTTTATTGAGTTTTAGTTGATATTCACATGTTTAGTATAAAGGGTTGCGTATTTATTTAGATAGTGTCAATAATTAACTTACCAACTTTTCCAACCTTTTTTGTAGACAACTTTAACAACTCCAATAAATCCTTTTAAAAAGAATCTATTATTAAAAAAAGGAAAAATAAAAGAAAGACGAGATGGATTTGAAAAGATTATTTAATTTTGTAAAAAATAGACGCATTTTATAAGAGACACAAATAGAAAGTATATGCAATTACCCATTCAACTAGGAATCGTCATTTATATCCCAGGATGAACTCAATCAACATATAAATAAACCAATCACAAATCCAAGTTGAGCCAGACCATACAAAACAAATGTAATAAATCCAAAAAAAATCAAATGAGAAAGAAATAATTCAGTTAATCTGAAACTAGACAATCCAAAAACTGTATAAACTGGATACCCATTTATCGTATTGTTTGTCTTTCTACCATTTATCTGCTTCTAATTTTGATGTATCCATCCCTATACAAACTTCCTCAAAAAAGAAAAAAAAAACTACTTTCTAATTTATCACAAAAATAAACAAAATTAAAATCTTTAATTACCTTTTGTTGGAGGTGATGGTGCAAATCTTAGAGCATGTTGTAATAATGGGAAGGAGGAGAGCTTTGGGTTTTCCCTTCGATGAGAAGGGTGTAGGAGAAGATGAAAAAGACTGGTATCATTGATAACACCTAAAACAACCACAACTTTGAGTGCATAACGTAATCAAAGCATGCTACTACACTCTATAAAGACATTTGGATATGAGGTAATAGACATCTTCAAGATAAGAGCCTTTAGTATGATGTTACTCCCACTATTAATCTCATGACATCATCTTCAGGATACTTCGTCAAAAACCATAAAAATCAAAACTACAAAATTTTCAACACAACTATAATTGATAAACAACGACACCAATGCTCGAGAAATCTGTAAAAAACTCGTAACTAATTACTAAAATAGCTTCAACCAAGCTTTTTGGGTTGTTGTTAATAAAGGTTCTCACTTCTCAGGGTATATAGAAGACAAAAGAGCAAATGACAAGGAAAAAAAAGAAAGTAGGAGTTTGAAATGAGTTGTTAATCGGTTTGAGCGGACTCGGGAATTTGGTAAATTTGTATTCAAAGACGAATTTCAGGGTGTGCTGACAAATGAGTATACGATGGTAGCGAATCTTTTGTTTTTTGTTGTTGAAAGTATTGGTTTGAGGAGCACATCACTAGATTCACTACCGTTACAGATGAGGGATCAACACAAACTCGAATTCTCTATTTTCATTAGACCGGCTACTCACAGGTTCCCATAAAAATGTGTTTTTGCTGAAAATAAAGAATAGGGAACACCATACATACACTGCACTAGAAGGACAAGAAAGCAATGAAAGAAGACCTTATTTTTCGCCAACAGAATCCATTGTATAGGCTAAGGTTATGGATCATGGAGAAATCGAAAGGAAACAAAGAGATAGGTTTTAGTACCAGGTTGAAATGAGTTGGATTGAGAGGAGTTGGAAAATCAGTAAGCACGTTTCTCGTACCTGCAATTAAGTATTTCGATTTTATGTTACTATCTCATGTATGTGACCACACTGCTGCTGTCAAAGTCCTGAAACATAGCTTAGAGTAATAGTAACCTCTTTTGTTAAGTATACGGTCAATTTCTTGCATAATTATTGTGCCAATCATTTGTTTCGTAAGACATGCTCTTACGTAATTTTGCATGCTATTTACTTGTGTTAGAGCATTGCTCGGTTGAACCCACAAGTTTTTATATCTCACGCTTGTTGTTAATGTTAGATGATCAAAACCGTATCTTGATTTCTAGTCTATTAAGTCAAGTCTCGGACTAGGTTAGAATTTGGTAGTTGAGTATCAGACATCACCCTCCAAGACTGAAGATCGACAAAGAAATTTGAAGAACTTTGTATCATGTATGTGAACACTGAATCATTATATTTTACTCACTATCTTGCTATTTTATCTTTTTTGAGACAAATGTCGTATGATTTCAAGTAGATTTACAAAGAAAATTTTTCGAGTCAAGCTTGTCTTATTAAAAATCTCAAAATATGATTCTAAGCAAAGATGTTCACGATCCTTAACAATATTAATTATAAACAATTTATCATGTGAATTAATTTGAGAATCAATTGAAAATTTCCCGCGCATCATGCGGAAATGTTTCAAATATCATAAGAGAGAAATATAAAACTTTCTGATATTTCTACTCAGAGTAGGTTGGCGATCCAGTTCGCTAACTATAGATATCTAAGTTTCAGAAATACAGGAGGGTTGGCGAACCAGTTCGCAAACCGCAAGTTTAGTTGGGACTATTCACTAACCATTGTGAACTGAACTTTGAAAGTTGGTATAAAAGGATAGCAGTTGATGGACCCGGTTCACAAACCGTTGCACCCTGACTCGTGAACAATCCTAACGGTTCACGAACCGTTGTACTAACTGTCCAGTTTAAGTTTTTAGTATATGCTCAAACACTTATTTTTAAAATATGTTTAGAATTACATTCTCAAACACTTCTAAGACTTCATTGATCACTCAAACACTTAAGTGTGTGCATCACGATTAAATTATTAGGTGTTTAAATGAACATTAAATTGCTTTAGTTCTTTGGTATACTTGCCAAACCGAACAATCATTATACACAGCTCCAGAACTGGTTCCTACTGTATATTCTTATATTATATTTTTAATACCTAAAGTGTTTGCTTGATTCTCAAGTTATCTTAGCTTAAATTCTAAGAAACCCTTGGTCCTTGAAAATCTATAAATAAAGATGCTCTTTCAACTACAAAAATCAATCTCTGACACTTTGTGTCCTAGTTGATTCTAGAGTCGTCCTCTATAGACCTAAGTTTCTTCTGAGAAACATAATTAGGTCTACGACTAAAATACTTCGCTATGGGGATTCGTGAATCCAGGTCCGACTATCTTTACCTTGGTAGTTCTTGTATCCTCATCTTACTTTTCTGTTATCGAGGTTTTCGTAATCTCTTTTAGGAAAGATCGATAGTAATCAGAAAGTTCTCTTCGTATCAGACTTTGTGATTCCTCAAGATAGATATCTGAAAACTGATCTTAATTGATATTTTGAAGATTGTTCTTGAGAGGTAGTTAAGATTCTAGGATACTTTTCGAGAGTCTTAAGTTTTGGATTTGTGAGGTTTCCTAGCTTTGTCTATTACAAATAGATTTCCTGACCTTAATCTTTGATCTAAACATATTTTCTCTTCGATTGTAGATGATCAAGACATTTTCTTTGAGATGTAGTTGAAGACTGATCCTCCAGATTGTGGTTTCATTAAGGTACAATAAGCTTCCTTAGTGCCCTAACTTGAATAATTAAGGCATTCATCTCTTTTTTTATTGTATAAACCCCCGTTTATTACATTCCACTGCAATTTATGGTAGCTTATTGTATAAACTCGTAGGTATTTCTGTGGGAGACAAATTTATCTATTCCTGTAGACTTTTCTGTGTGATTCATATTTGTTTATTAAAGACTTCGACTTTGGGTCGTAGCAACTCTTAGTTGTGGGTGAGATCATCTAAGGGAATCAAGTGCGTAGTATCCTGTTGGGATCAGGGACGTAAGGAGCACAATTGTTCCTTGGATCAGTGTGAGATTGATTGGGGTTCAACTACAGACCTAAGTTAGTTTGTAGTAGGCTAGTGTCTGTAGCGGCTTAATACAGTGTGTGTTCAATCTGGACTACGTCCCGGGGGTTTTCTGCATTTATGGTTTCCTCATTAACAAAACTTCTGGTGTCTGTGTCATTTGTTTTCCGCATTATATTTTGTTATATAATTGAAATATCATAGGTTGTGCGTTGAATCGTTCAATTGGTAAATCCAACATTTGGTTGTTAATTGAAATTGATTGGTACTTGAACATTGGTCTTTGGTACCGTTCGTTAATTTCTCTTGTGTTCAATTAGACTCGCAGATTTCTATTTTCTTGAGTAAGTATTGAATCAAGAAATTGAAATATAACTCCTTGATATACTTTTTATAAGATTGAGTCTGACTGTCTAGTTGATTCTCTTAAAAGTATATTGGAGTTTGTCCATACAGATTGCTAAGCGAAATATTGGGTGTGGATGTTAGACCCCCGTTTTTCAACAACCACACCCCAATATTTCACTTAGCAATCTGTATGGACTAACTCCAATATAATTCTGAGAGCACCAACTAATAAAGCGGGTTCAATCAAGAAATATATCAAAGAGTTATATCTCTGTTTCTTAATGTAATCAACAAATAAAAAAAATAGAAATCCGTGAGCCTGATTAATATAAGAAACAACTTGGACGGTATCAAAAACCAATACCCAAGTGTCAATCAATTTAATCAACAACCAAAGGTTGGATTCACAATTGATTTAACTTACGCACAACTTGTGATATTTTAATTATATAAACAAATCTAATGCGGAAAATAAATAACACAGACACCAGAAGTTTTGTTAATGAGGAAACCGCAAATGCAGAAAAACCCCGGGACCTAGTCCAGATTTGAACATCACAATGTATTAAGCCGCTACAGACACTAGCCTACTACCAGTTAACTTCTGACTGGAATGTAGTTGAGCCCTAACCAATCTCACACTGATCAAGGTACAATTGCGTTCCTTACGCCTCTTGAACCACGCCGGATTCTGCGCACTTGATTCCCTTAGTTGATCCCACCCACAACTAAGAGTTGCTACAACCCAAAGTCGAAGACTTGATAAACAAATCTGTCTCACACAGAAAAGTCTATTGAATAGATAAATCTGTCTCCCACAGATATACCTAGAGTTTTGTTCCATCTTTTGATAAATCAAGGTGAACATGAACCAATTGATAAACCAGACTTATATTCCCGAAGAACAGCCTAGTATTATCAATCACCTCACAATAATCTTAATCGATTAACGAAACAAGATATTGTGGAATCACAAACGATGAGACGAACATGTTTGTGACTACTTTTCAATCTTGCCTATCGGAGAATAAATCTCGGGAAAATTTTAAAGAAGATAGTACTCAATCACAATAGAAAATAACAAGATCAGAACACGTAACTACAGAGAAAATAGTTGGGTCCGGATTCACAATCCCAATGAAGTCTTCAAGTCGTTAACCTATATGGTTTTAGAAAAACCTAAGGTTAAAGGAGAATCGACTCTAGTCGCAACTAGTATATCACATAGGAGGTGTGTAGGGATTAGGTTTCCCAGTTGCAAGAGTTGTCCTTTATATAGTCTTCAAATCCGGGTTTGCAATCAATGTTACCTTGGTAACAAAGCATTCAATATTCACCGTTAGATGGAAAACCTGATTAGATTCAAGCTAATATCTTCCAACCGTTAGATCGAACTTAGCTTGTTATACACAATGAAATATACCATCATTTAGATAAAGGTAACCGTACCTAAACGTGTACACTTAGTTGGTTCAACAATCGTTAACCAATGGTTAGCCATATGAGCATTTTCATATCAACCTTATTCATCTTTATCATAACTATTTCAAATGACTCAAATGAAACTAGTTAGAGAGTTATTCAATTGTTTATATTCTCATAGAAGTATACAAGACACAATTGAAGCAAAATCGATTTTGATTCACTCAAACCATTTCATTAACATTATAGCCACGGTTTGCAAAAGATTACATTCCTTATTTTATAAATATATTAGTTCATAAACAAACCGATTTTAGAACATAACCTACTTAAGTATGCAAACGGGTACGCATACCTAAGTAGCCGGACTGAGTTTGGTTACGCCAGTACGCGTACGGGTACGCATACCAAATTACATTTCCAAACTCCGGCAGAAATTCACGAAACTTGAACTTCCGCCAGTACGCGTAAGGGTACGCATACTTAGTTCCCGGACTTCCAACAACCAACCAGTACGCGTACAAGTATGCATACCATGGTTCCCGGTTTTGGACTTTACACAAATGTGAATACACACTATTTATATCCAATCATGGGTACATGTTCTAAACCCTCATTTCAATCATTGAAAAATTCTTGGAAGACGATAATAGCTGTCTCACACAAACTATTAGCTTCAAAGCAATTTTCAAGTGATCGAATGATCAATACGAAACATTCCGAGTCTACATCAAATGACTGTCTCACACAAATAATGTAAGATGTTACAAGGCGATTTTCACATGATCATCTTTTGACTTTCGTCAAGAATAAAAGATGAACTTTGTTAAAGCGAAAGCTTACCAACACATATTTCGAGAAATAGATAAGCGAGATAAACTCGGCTCGAAATGCCAAATGTGTATAATTAAATTCTATATAGCAATACGACTTTTTGTCTCAAATAGGAGATGGAGTAGATAGACTTTTGGGTGATAGATGAGTTCAAGTCTCCACGTACCTTTTATTGATGAAGTTCCACAAGTTCCCTTGAGTAGTTCTTCGTCTTCATTCGATGAACACCGTGAAGTGTAAAGCTCAATTACACTTACTATACTAATCTGAGACTTAGCTATAAATAGACTAGAAATCAAGAATTATAGTTTTGGCAACTAAACTTGACAAACAAGCTTGAGATAACAACGATTGCGAGTTCGACCGAGCAGTGATCTAACAAAGAGGATTTATAGGTTGTAAACAAAGATTGTGGTGTATTTGGGTACCCTCATCTTTTGAATTGGTATCAGAGCGGAAAAACACAAAAAGATCTAACAATTTGTGTTTGGTGGGATCCAACCTATAAGAATTGAATCTATGGTTGATTCAGTTAACTAACCACCAAGATTTAATGGGATAAATTACCCATTATGAAAATCTGCTATGAGATCTTTCCTTCAATCCCGAGATTTTAATACTTGGCTATTATCGAAGAAGGATATGAACGACCGAAAGTGGAATATTCAGAAACTGAGTTTAAACGCTTAGCGTTCTATACGTATGAAGAAAGAGCTCTTGCAAAGCAGAATTCTGATGGTTTAAATGCCATAATACATGCAGTGAGTCATGATCTTTTACATCATGTCTCTTCATGTGAAACTTCTAAGGAAGCATGAGATACTCTTGAGACTGTATTTGAAGGGAATGATTCAGAAAGATCATCTCATCTTCAATCCCTCTCTTCTGAATGAGAATTCCTTAGAATGGATTATAACGATACCTTTGAGGAGTTTAACACTGAACTCTTGGAAAGACTATACCTGAAAAGGAAATGGTATGCAAGATTCTCATATCGTTACCATCCAGATACGAGTCTAAGAAAAATGTTATAATAGAAGCTAATGATATTTCTATACTTTTTCGGAGGTCTCTTGTAGGAATGTTAAAGATCTTTGATAAAGAAATTCTGCTGAAGAACAAAAATGTTGGATTTAATGTCTCAGTTAATACTAATCATTCTTCGAAAGAAGTAAGTATAAATCAGAACGAGGAATGTTGTCAAGAGGATAAAACACTTGTTGAAAAAGAGATTGACTCAACAATTAACTCCTAACACAACGTATTAAGTATGTTTTATTGAAAAATAAATCAAGTCATGATGCATTATCTTTTTTTCATGAAAAAGGTAATGGAGAGATCCAATGTTTCAAGTGTCGTAGGTTCAGACATATGGAAAAATACTGTTATGGCAAAAAGGCTCAGAAGTGCAACAAGGCTTATTTCACTACCCTAGATGATATCCCATAGGATGAACCCTATGAAGGAATATCAAGTTGCAATGCACTTTTTTCCAAAACTAACAGTGATCTATCTAGTGAGTCTAATCAACTCCTAAAGAACTGTTTTGAAAAACTTGAGTTGGAGATTAATGAAAATCTAAAGTTAAATAGGGAACTTGATAACCTTAGAAAATCCTTGTCAGATAAAACTCAAGAGGAAAAGTCTGATCAAGAGACACTGGTTGACATTCCTAATCAACCAAAGTTGTCAGAAGTTAACAAAGGAAAAGGTAATTTTCTTTCAAGATCTTCTGAAAATATGCTGAGAGATATCCTCTCTGCAAACTTCTATTGGAATATCCAACAAAATAAATTCATCAAGGCACTTCGTAAGGGCATAAATATTTTGAAGGCTGATGGGTTTATTAGATCCGGAAAAGAAGATGCAGACTCTTGCAATAACAAGAGAAAGAAAGAACACAAAGAAACACAACCTATTGTGTTCATAAATCATCCTAAGGATGTCTTTGTTACCTACGGTGAGACTAATCCTCACCTCAACACACACTGATTGTGTTGAAAAATGCATCCTCACTTGTTGTCCAAAATCTTTTTGTGAGGAGGCATAAATTTGGGCAGAATTTGTAAGTCTGTTCTTTTAGTAGGTAACAATATTCTCATGATTGATATCTTTCATTTTTGGGATAAATATATTCGGTTTCCATAAACCAAATTATATCGTCCCTTGATTTTATCCTATCCTATATTATATATTCTTCTTGTCCGTAAGAAGACTATCTTGCATCAATGGAGGAATCGGTAAAGGAAGGATCATCTCTAGATGATTTGGCACTATGTGCATCGATTATGAATGAAACTCAATATGCCCTACAACCTGATAATCTTCAAGATTCTCTGAGAAAATAGATTCTTACTTTTAAAAGTTGTATTAGACATCATGAGCTAATGATAAAGGATTCAAAAGAAGTACTTGCTGATCTTCAATCTCAACTGTTCGATATGAACAAACTTTCTATTGGAAAGGAAAGTGCTCAGAAGAAGTTGAATCAAGAATTAGAAAGCGATCTTCACAAGACACGCGATTAGAAAAAAATATACATAATTGTTTTGATTTACTTCAATTATTGTATAAGGTCTATTTTGAATAAAACTATCAATTATTTATGAATAAAATTATTATTTTATAATTTTTCTTGTGATAATTAAAGATTAGATAGCCTGTGAATGAATGTTTATATTTTTGCTATGTGTATTCAGTTTATGGGATGTCTGAATCGGTTTTGATTTACCTTAATATTCGATATCATATGATGTGACCCTAATGGTTTGTGTGCCTTTTTGATTTAGCGGGATTAAGTTCTAGCCGATTGAAACTCATATGTGAAAAGTCACAATATGTTTAATCAATTTATGTTAACATAAGTTGTGTTTAGCATAACATATGTGTTCCGGGTTTTCAACTTTTCCTATTGGCACGCATTAGATAAAACCATTTCAACCTTTCTCTGGTAAAGGTTGATTTCGTTGTTGTTCTTTTGTTCTTGCGAGAAGATGACAACACACTGAAGGAGAGTTTTTATTTGAAATTTCTCTTAATGATATATCTTTGTGGGAGAAGAGGCTGTGGAATATGAGGTAAATAATTTGTTAATTAATCGTTTTCCTGTTTAAGAAAAGCATGTTTATATTGCATATTTTTTGCTTTTGCTTAACAAAATTTCGGTACAATTGATACATTCCATTATATTGTATAAGGATGTGTGTGTATGATTCAATTGTTTCCGGTTAACAAAAACTGTGTCAATTTATTTGGCTTATTGTTTGGTATCTTCTTTATTCTTGGGAATCAAGTGTTTTTGCGTAACGAAAGCCGGTGCAATTGCGTTGCTATAATGTGTATGTTTGTTTCAATTGCTTCCGGTTAAGAATATAATTGTGCAAGTCAATTTATTTTGGTTTGTATGTATTGTTTATGGATTAACGAAATAGGGGATCATTTGTTTAGTCCAAATTGATTCCGGATAAGAGAAACTAAGTTAATTCTGATCTTAGTTAGATTTATCAAATTGGAGGATTCTGTTATTCAAGTCTAATAGAATGCCTTGACAAGAAAAACTAATTAACTAACCTAGTGTGTGTCTTGTCTAAAGATAAAGGTCTAAGTTATTGTCTGAATAATTAGAACCTGATGACAGAAATAAAGTTAATTTTAATCTTTATTTTGGTCTTATCGAAATAAGCGGTTGTACATACACCATCGGTTTAACAAGGGAATTAAGTTTCTTAGTCGATTTGTTAAACTATTAATTTTTTCGGGCAATTGGCAATTTTTAGTGTATGGCCAGATGAGCCTATCTTGACCTATAAGAGGTATCCTAGTACTAATGATAGCTTGAGAATTATATGGAGTAAAGAATGCATTGACTAATTCAGGTTTCCAACTCTTAGTATCATGAAAAAATAAATTCAGACACCGTATAATTAAGATTAGGAGCAGAAACATGTAAAGGGATAACATGATTCTAGATCCAGCTTGTTAGATCACTGCTCGGTCGAACTCGCATGCATTGCTATCTCAAGCATGTTTGTCAATGTTAGTGATCAAAACTATAAGTCTTGATTTATAGTCTACTTATAGCTAAGTCTTGGACTAGGATAAAAAGTGTAGTTGAGCTCGAGAACTCCATGGCGATCATCATACAAGACGAAGAACTACTCAAGGAACTGGTGGAACTTCATCGACTAAAAGGTATGTGGAGACTTGAACTTATCTATCACTCAAAAGTCTATCTACTCTATCTCCTATCTTGAGACAAAAGTCGTTTTGCTATATAGACTATGATTATACACATTTGTTATTTCGAGCCGAGTTTATCTCGCTTATCTATTTCTCGAAATATGTGTTGGGAAGCTTTCGCTTTGGCCAAGTTCATCTTTACTAGTGACGAAAGTCATGTTATGTTTCAATTACTTGAAAATGGCTTTGATGAAAAATGGTTTGTGAATAACAATCATATAACGTCCTCTAAGAATGTTTTAATGATTGAAATGAGAGTTTAGATTATATAACCATGGTTGGATATAAACATTGTGAGGTAACTCATACATGTATAAGTCCTTATTCCTTGAACCAAAGTATGCATACTTTGCTGATCAGGAAATCCGGAACTAGAGTCCGCGTACCCAGTCCGCGTACCCAGTCCGCGTACCCAGTCCGCGTACTGTCGGAGGTTCTCATCCCGAGAATTTCTGCAGGTGTTTGTGAATTGAAAACAAACTTATTCCGGGTGCTTAAGTCCGCGTACCAGTCTGCATACTTAATTTGGTTATTTTCTAAAAACGATTATTTGTGAACTTAAACTTATATAAACTAAGGAATGCAAGTTTGCAAACAGTGGCTATAAAGTTCATGAATTGATTCGAGTGAATCAAATCGTTTTTGTTTCAATTGTGTCTATTATAAATATCTAAGCAACTGAACAACTCTCTAACTAGATTATTTGAGCTATTTGAACTAGTTATGGTAAAGAAGAATATGGTTGACATGAAAGTGCTCATATGGCTAACCATTTGGTTAAGTACTGTTGAACCAACTAGATGTACATGTTTGGGTACGGTTACACGAAGCTAGCTGAACGTGCATTTCATTTGTGTTAACAAGCTAAGTTTCGATCTAACGTTTGAAAGATATTAGCTTGAATCTGATCAGGTTTTTATCTAACGGTGAATATTAAATGCTTTGTTACTAAGCTACATTGATTGCAAACCTTGATTTGAAAGACTATATAAAGGAGAACTCTAGCAACTGGGAAACTTAATCCCCACACCTCATGTGTGATACTAGTTGTATTAGCTAGAATCGATTCTCCTTTAACCTTAGGTTTCTACCGAGACCCTGTAGGTCAACAACTTGAAGACTTCATTGGGATTGTGAAGCCAAACCGATACTACTTTTCTTGTAGTTGTGTGATCTGATCTTACTGTTTCTATCGTACTAAGTACAATCGTAAGATTGGCTTGAGATTGATTTCTTCGATAGGAAAGATATAAAAGTAATCACAAACACCTTTGTCTCATCGTGTGTGATTCCACAATAACTTGTTTCGCTAGTCGATTAAGTTTATTATGAGGTGATTGATAATATTAGGCTGTTGTTGATGGTTCTTTTTAGCTTAGGGTTAAAATCGTAAAACCATACATCTGACATGACGTCACTATGACCACTAGCGCATTTATTGAATCAATCAGCATCCCTACGTAAGAATTACCAGGGTACCTTTTTTTTATACACGTGTCATGTTCCACGGCAGAATTCTTAGTATTGACCGACATCATCTTCGTACATACCAAACCCTAATTCTCACGCCACCGTGCCAATGGAAAACCATGCCAGCCACGTCTCCGCTCCAAGGCATGCCAACCATGCCAGCCGCACCACCGTACCAATGGCAAACCATACCATCCACGTCTCCGCGCCAAGGCATGACAGCCGCACCACCGTGCCAATGGCAAACCATGCCAGCCACGTCTCTACGCCAAGGCATGCCAACCATGCCAACTGCACCACTGTGCCAATGGAATGCCATTCCAGCCACATCACCGTGCCAAGGCATGCCAACCATGCCAACCGCACCACTGTGCCAATGGAAAACCATGCCAGCCACATCTTCGCGCTAAGGCATGTCAACCATGCCAGCCGC